>NW_028259160.1:15411818-15714848 GCF_977971745.1 Zootermopsis nevadensis
AAATTTTGGAGCAAAATCAGAAGTAAAGAGACCTGGGGCATATATGGGCGGGTAATATTGAATTGGATCTGAAATAAATATGGCGTGAGGTGAAATTCATTCATCTGACTCAAGAATGGGTGCTGTGACGCATTAAACAGCTTGTCAATAAATAGTCTGTCCCACAGAGTGAAAAGTTTCAAACCAGTTTCGAGGGAATTTAAACACGGCTGATGGACATGTTACACGTAGGAAAAGGTAGATGATTGTTCTTTGGACATTTAAGGACTTGTTACTTTCCTGGCGAATTGGAAAGGATGGGAAAGAAACCAAACGGCGGGACCCCCAAATACGAAGCAAGGGAAGGGCAATCCATATGATTGCATTTGGTCAAAAGCCTGGTTCACAATTAACTGAGACCAGTGTCGCTAACAATTTATTTCTTAATATTTTAATATTTTCCGTCAAATCACAATTTTAATAAGATAATAAAATATTTAAAATATCATTTCACGTTCCGCATCGAATGATCGATTTACAAATTGGAACGTCTCTTACGACATGTTTCGGTTATATTTAACCGTCCTCAGGTATAAATTAGATTGGTAAAATTTAAAACTCGAATTACAATCATTTACAATGTTATGCAGTTTATTGAAATGTTCTTATCAGATTACTCTTATATATTAGAAGGAAGGTATTGTTTTTTATATGGCATGGTTCATCTGGATGTTCAATATTAGTCGGTGATGAGTTGATAGAGACATGACGTGTCTGGCGGAAGACATCTAGAAGTATTACTGTGTCGGGTCGAGGTTTAATACTGAACGTGAAATGATATTTTAAATATTTTATATTTTATTATCTTATTAAAATTGTGATTTGACGGAAAATATTAACCTAATTCACAATATGACGCAAATATACTACCTTATAATTTATTTCTTGTGGATTGTAATCAACTGATACAGAACAGTTTCACTGTGCACTTAATTTCGTAAATCGGGCATTACTAACCAACTTCTTGTCACTGTCTTGACTCCCGTGACTAGGAATGCGGCGTGACAGGCCGTCGCTATAGGTACGCCGAGGCGCGCGACCTCTGTCGGCGTTTTGCCGCATCTCTGCGCCGAGCAGGTCTGCAACCAGGCAACACACTCACCATAGTGATGCCCAACACAGCGGAGTGGCCGATCGTATGTCTGGGTGCTGTGGAGGCAGGACTTGTCGTCTCTACTGTCAACCCGCACTCCACCGCCGGTAAGCAAACAGTGGTCGCCATCACGCCAGCGAAAATAACCACTGTGACATATCTTAGATTTCCTCACGGTGGCGAGTCTGAAGATGCCTGTCTTCTGGGTTGTTCCTTCCTGTAGTCTGGCAGAAATTTTTCGTCCTGACGATGGACGCAGAAAGCACATCTGAAACGTCAGCAGACTTCTGCCAGACCACACGGCGCAACAACCCAGAAGACAGCCATCTTCAAATGTCAACATAGTCTTAACCTTGAAGTCATTAATTCAAAATTAGCGTGTTCCTCTTAAGTGAACAATTCTGAGATGACGGAACCCGAAGGATCAACCAAAGCTCGGCACTAGTCACGATCCTAAGCCAGTTCTGTCCACTTCCGATCCTCACGAGATGTCCCAAAGATTCGTCTTAACCAAGTGCTTCTTCCAGAGGAGATCACACGGCAATTGAGGGACTGCGATCCACGAGCAATAGTGACTCTGTCCGCCATTCACAGCACAGTCCAGGAAGCCGTCACACTGGCTGGCACACAAGTGAAACCGCTCATCGTCATCGCTCCGGGAATCGAACCTGGGTCTGACATTCCTACTGGAACTGTTGACTTGGCACAGATGCTTCAAGACGGCGTCGATACTTCAGGGGTGGGTTTTGATGTTAACATTGAAGACACTGTAATGCTGCCGTACTCCAGTGGGACAACAGGGCTGCCCAAAGGAGTAATGCTGAGCCACAGAAATGTAGTTTCCCACATCGCACAAAACAACGATCGGCAAGAGATCTGTATCAGCGAGCCTGCCCTAGGTACGGTCCTTCATTTTGTATAATCAGTTTCACCGTGAGGCGTTCGGGAGGTACTCGGTTCGAATATCGACTGATTTCCTGATTTTCCTTAGTCTCCCCAATGAATGATGGAACAGTAGTCATCTTAAGATAGCCAATAACAAGCTAAGGCGGTAAGTCCGAAGTCTGGTCGAAGTTTCAGAGGCCGTTTCTGTCTCCAGGTTCCCACCAGGAAGTGACGCCTGTGGTTCTGCCATTGTTCCACGTCTTCGCCCTACACATGGTGCTTCTACCTAAAATAACCCACGGTGCCAAGTTCGTCATGCTGCCTAGATTTGAACCCGGCCCTTTCTTCAAACTGCTAGACGAACATCAGGTAACGCAAGATTCTCAACTACGTCCATGTATCTTTCGATGTGTCGATGTATCTTTCTGCAAAGACGCGGTACACGTTTAGTAAGCACACTTTGAAACACTGGCACTCCTCAGGTATGTCGAAACATCAGCTGAAAACTATCTTCTCACGAAGAAGGCCCCAATTTTTCCGTTCATGACCGGAGACCACAGCAACTTCTTGTCCACAAAGGAGGCCATGATAAATCTGATAATAAGTTGAAGCTACGTCATATTCTTTGTCTGGCAGTTGTCGACAGAAAACGAATCGGTCACAGTTCTATCCTAAAGTGGCATGAGGCGATTTGTAGATTTTAACAACCGGGATTGGTTAGCTTCATCCCCAGGGAGTGTTCGGTGATGCGAAGATATAATACCGGATGGACTCCAGAGTCAGTGGACTAGTAGCAAATATAAAATTGCTGCCTCTGCTGGGAATCAAACCCAGCTTGAAGTCACTGTCTTCAGTGACTGAGCGATGCTATCACATTCCGTTAAACTTTCTGTTTAGGTCTTCATTGTGTTTGCACGTAGAAATGTTCTTGTGATAGAAGTTTTGTGGCTTTCCCATCATTTAAACCAGGGGTGGCCAACCCAAATGATCTTTCGGGCCACTTTGGAAATGCATCATAACTCCGCGGGCCACATATAAAATTATATATCCCCATATTAGATTTAGATACACTATAGACATTTTTTTGGAGGTGTAAGTTGAACCAAAAGCGCTAACAACTTTTTGTGCCAGATTTCTCAAATTGGAAAATTTCTCTTTTGTGACGTAAGTGTTATAAAAATCTATTTTTGATTCTGATGTTTCAAAAATGTGTTTTAATTCAATATTGCACTGTAAGTCAACCAGGCAATATCTGTCATATATTCGCAAGAATATTATTTTAAAATCAAAGTTAATTTTTTCTCATAATTTCGACAGATAATTTTTGAATATATGGATGCACAAATAATGCATTTTTTTAATACATTGGTTTTCACTACTTTGGCCATTATAAAATAAATATATTTTGTAAAAGTGTGATGAATCTCGCGGGCCGGAAAAATGTTCAAGGCGGGCCACATGCGGCCCGCGGGTTGGCCACCCCTGATTTAAACCCTTGAAGCAGACATTTTTGTAATATTTACTGTGCTTTTCTTGTGCTGATTTTTCATTCTGTAACACAGTTTTAGTCAAAAGACTGAATCCTTTCTGTTATCGGCCTCTGTACAGGTGACTGTGATGCATCTGGTGCCACCACTTGTGATGTTTCTGGCTTCGCACCCCGGCGTCAGACCGAAGCACTTTCAATCACTACGATATATCCTTTGTGGGGCGGCTCCTATAGGTCGCCTCGACGTGGAGCGACTTTTGAAGAGGGTGCCACCAACTACCAACTTCCTTCAAGGTAACACCTGCCAGTCGTCAGAGATGTGCCGACGTTTCGGAGGTGCTTACTGCTTCCAGGGCGAACACCCTCGTGTTGGAGGCAGTAGGCAGCTCTCAGAAGTAAAGAAAAACAACAGAGTTCTTCCTGTGCAGCTTACGGAATGACGGAGACGTTGCTGGCTACCTCGCAGACGACCAACGGCAGTAACAATTGCGACTCGATCGGCGTGCCGGTCCCCAACACAGAGATGAAAATTGTAGACGTGGAGACAATAACTAACCTGGCTCACGGGGAAATGGGCGAGATCTGCATCCGCGGACCGCAGGTGAAAATCAGATACGTTAAGAAAATTACATAATGAGAAACTCTGCACTTGTACACTTCGCCAGATGTTAGTCAAATCAAAGATGTGAGATTCTGTGGGCATACAGAATGCATGGATAGATGAGGGATGCATACAACATTTTGGTTGGTAAGACTGAAGGGAGGATATCACACGTTTTTAAACAACAAATTCGATTTTCATTAGTTTTATCCGACTTGTATTATGTCTCAGGTTATGAAGGGTTACCTAAATCAACCACAGGTGACCTCAGAGACAATCGATACTGACGGCTGGGTACACAGTGGCGACCTGGGCCACTACGACGAGAACGGTCATTTCTATGTCGCGGACAGACTGAAGGAACTCATCAAAGTGAAGGGCTATCAGGTAACTCAGATCTGACGGAAGATGTCTTGTCAGTGAATCCGACAACTTGACAAAGCAGTGAAGCAAGATGGCCCGCATTTAAAGAGCATCTGAAGATCACTTCACCTTTAAATTTACCAGAGAAAGGATTTGTAGTTTTGTCACTTTAATAAACTGCATGTAATCACATGCCAAAGTACGAACCCAGTAACGACAGGTGACAGAATTAGAACAGAGAAAGATGACGACTGTAAACAAATTATTTCCTCTTACTACACGACTTAATTACGTAAGTAGTCACAGCACTTATCTCGTCTTGACTTTTTAATTTTACTGCAGCATGGAAGTGACGTAACTAGAAGCCATTGCAGTCGTCCTTACTTATTTTACCACAAAACAAAAGTGACGTAACTAGAAGCCATTGCAGTCGTCCTTACTTATTTTACCACAAAACAGAAGTGACGTAACTAGAAGCCATTGCAGTCGTCCTTACTTATTTTACCACAAAACAGAAGTGACGTAACTAGAAGCCATTGCAGTCGTCCTTACTTATTTTACCACAAAACAGAAGTGACGTAACTAGAAGCCATTGCAGTCGTTCTTACTTATTTTACCACAAAACAGAAGTGACGTAACTAGAAGCCATTGCAGTCGTCCTTACTTATTTTACCACAAAACAGAAGTGACGTAACTAGAAGCCATTGCAGTCGTTCTTACTTATTTTACCACAAAACAGAAGTGACGTAACTAGAAGCCATTGCAGTCGTCCTTACTTATTTTACCACAAAACAGAAGTGACGTAACTAGAAGCCATTGCAGTCGTTCTTACTTATTTTACCACAAAACAGAAGTGACGTAACTAGAAGCCATTGCAGTCGTCCTTACTTATTTTACCACAAAACAGAAGTGACGTAACTAGAAGCCATTGCAGTCGTCCTTACTTATTTTACCACAAAACAGAAGTGACGTAACTAGAAGCCATTGCAGTCGTCCTTACTTATTTTACCACAAAACAGAAGTGACGTAACTAGAAGCCATTGCAGTCGTCCTTACTTATTTTACCACAAAACAGAAGTGACGTAACTAGAAGCCATTGCAGTCGTCCTTACTTATTTTACCACAAAACAGAAGTGACGTAACTAGAAGCCATTGCAGTCGTTCTTACTTATTTTACCACAAAACAGAAGTGACGTAACTAGAAGCCATTGCAGTCGTCCTTACTTATTTTACCACAAAACAGAAGTGACGTAACTAGAAGCCATTGCAGTCGTTCTTACTTATTTTACCACAAAACAGAAGTGACGTAACTAGAAGCCATTGCAGTCGTCCTTACTTATTTTACCACAAAACAGAAGTGACGTAACTAGAAGCCATTGCAGTCGTTCTTACTTATTTTACCACAAAACAGAAGTGACGTAACTAGAAGCCATTGCAGTCGTCCTTACTTATTTTACCACAAAACAGAAGTGACGTAACTAGAAGCCATTGCAGTCGTTCTTACTTATTTTACCACAAAACAGAAGTGACGTAACTGTACTGACTTTTACATTTACTACTCTTCTTAACATAGGTACCGCCAGCAGAACTGGAGGAGATTCTGCGCAGTCATCCTGACATTGAAGATGCAGCAGTAATCGGCATTCCTGACGACAGAGCGGGCGAAGTGCCAAGAGCTTTCGTCGTTCTTAAAAGACCTTCTTACATTTCCGAAGAAGACATAAAAGCATTTGTGGCTACGAAACTTTCGGAGCACAAGCAACTGAAAGGCGGTGTGGCGTTCCTCACCAGCATCCCTAAGAGTCTTTCGGGAAAGATCCTGCGAAGACAGCTCAGAGGCAAATGATTACCTCCCAATCAGGTCTGCAACCAAATACTCACGTACCACGCAAAGTAACGAGATCTGATATTCTCGCGGTCCTACAGGCGTCGAAACGAAATTCCACTTCACCCCACACCCGAGACAGCATCTGTAATCCTTCGGCGCAAATCGGGGAGAGACTCCACCCTTTCGCTGTACACGATGTTGTTAACGTACCCCCAGAAGAAGAAGCCCGTGGATGTTATGTCACTGTGACATGCTTTACCTCCACTGCCCCCCATACACACTGGCGATAATAAAATTGTGTTACAGCGACTATTAACAATTTTCCAGTACACTGTAAATAAAATCCTATTATGTATGAGTAATAAAATAATATGCAACTCTGTTTACATCTTGTAAACCCATGTTATGAAGGGGTGGGGTGAAAGTGGATGCAGTTTCTAACGAGAGCTTTACTTCCATTTGTTCTTGTGCTATTTAGGTTACTCCTGCAGAATTGGAAGAGATTCTTCGACGCCACCCTGCAGTGAGCGATGTCCCTGTGATAGGCCTACCACATGAGAGATCAGGAAAGGTGCCCAAAGACCCGAAACTCACTGTGGATGAAGTGAAAAATTTCGTAGCAGACAAAGTGTCAGATTACAAGCACCTGGCAGGAGGTGTACAATTTGTTTCTAGTATTCCAAAGAACCCCACAGGAAAAATATTGTGACGCAAACTTAAAGAAATTTACTGTAAATAAATTAAGATGGCGTGTCAATACTCTGTCCTTGAACATACGAAACACAAAGCAAGTAGAGAATGAAGATGACTGTCTTCTGGGTTCATGCTGCCTCCATCATCATCATCATCATCGCCCTGACGATGATGGCGCTACAACCCAGATGACAGCCATCTCAGTACGCACTGCCACTAGAACCTAAAATCCTACAGAAGACAAGATGGCAATCGTTAGGCAGAAAAGAAGGCGTAGACACCAAATAGGATATAAAGTATATAAAATAAGGTTGTAAAAAATATTCAACACAGATGCAAGGAGTGGGACAGAAGAATGTCGGAATCATCGATGGAAAATGATAGTGAAACGTGTAAAAGACAAACCAACTACTTAAAATGAACATAAATGGTATTTTTTTTTACACAAAAATCTTTTGAACATTTGTACAAGAAAAAATATGCAGTGTGCACGATCAGAAACACAAACATAATTACAAATATAGTGTGTGACATAAACATTAAAACAAGAAGCTGATATTTACATTAGGTCTCACGACATAAATTTACAACGGCTGATAACCTCTGTGACCTTTTAATTCTAAGCAGCAACTCATCACACCTCAACTCAACTACGCTTTGAAACACTTCCCTGATTTTTACCTTCCCACAGACCTACAGATCTTTCCCCATTGGATTCACTGTCATTCGACTTCCACAGTCGTAGCGAAACTTTTCGTTATCAAACCAGTGACATCAAGCGAGGTGCGACACATTTCAAGACACAGAAACCTCTCGAAACAAAACAGAGATTCTTAAACATTAATTACATAATGGTACATTACTACATAAATAAATACTCTTAATGACTTAAATTAAATATTTTGGTAAGTTTTCAAACTGACAGCCTCTCATTTCTATCACAACACGTACACGAATCAGTCACCTCCAGACAAAAATAGTAGTTAAGTATGTTACAACTTCTCAACGACAGAAGAAGACAACGTTCAGTAAATATTAAGCAATGCATACATTCATCCATTTAGATGACCAACGCGAAACCAAGAGATACTAAAAAAAATACGTCTAAATCAGTTTCTTCTTTCCGTGCGGAATGCGGGAATATTTGGTAACTTTTGCTAGGTAACGTTATGCCTGAGACGACCTACCGACCCACGAAGCTATAAAGAGGGCGTGGAAGTAAAACTCGTGAATTCTTAACCTCCGAACCAAATGTAACTGAGTGGATGGTGTCCCTCCGCAGTCACTTTGCCTGTTCGATGTGCTGTCCAGCATGTTCAGAACACGTATGGGCGCTATATATTCACAAATATTTCATAGCCGATTGACTTCTGAACATATTTTTGCTTTTAAAATGCTCCAGAAGTAGTAGTCCAGTGGACTGATATCCAGAGGCTGCAGTCCTCATTCCACTGGTCCTCTGCTCATTAATCAGAGTCGAGGAAATGTGTCCAGCCAGTACCTGATACCACGCATTAAACGCCTGAAATGCGAGCCTTTTCAGAAACCCAATCGCTCCAAATAAAAGAAACAGCCTTCATACCGTAATATTAAAATAATGAAGTGTCATACTTGTGAATGAAAACATGGAATTGTTCAGAGATACAAAGCGTACTTGTAATAATTTACTGTGCTTCATACACGATTTAGGTGTTCAAGAACAATGTTTACAAATGAAGTAAGAAAAATAATCGGAGTGGACGTACCTTCACGCGAAAAATATGCTGAACTTTCTTCCTCAGTTTTTGAGCACTTAATTAAGAAAACTTGGAAAGTAATATGAATAGCAACAAAATTCACTGCTTATAGGACACCCGCTACCTCCGCAGCAGAAGCAGAAGGTCGTGTGACAATTCCCTGCATGAGATTAAAAGCTCGATATCACACTACACTTTCAATATTTCTGGCGATGTTTCAGATTTTTCTAACAACGGAGTCGAAGAGTCATTACTTCCTGACTTGCGAATGTTCGAGTCATCTGCAGATTTACAAGCGACTCCTCCGGCGAATGACAATTCAAAAGATGGACACTCTTTCATTTCCACCAGAAGACTTCTTTCTTCAACTTCAGTTCGTTTGGGGAGATGGTGGTTGTTGGAAAATGCTTAAAAGTTCAAAAAAGTTCATGAATACTTACGCTGCTCAACAGAGAGACATAAAAATGTGACAACCAAGAGAAGTGACAACTAACAGTCTCATATGGAGCATGTACCTTAAAGAAGATGAGTCTGTAAACAAATTTACCTCATCAGATCTTAGGTTCTCACAGCAGCAAGTCTTCTGAAATGTTGTGTTACACAACATGGCAGAAGTCTATCAATGCTTCGGATGTGCTTGCTGTCTCCGTCACCAAGGCATTTTTTTTCGTACCCAGTACACACCATTCAGCATGGTGTGCATTGGTGGTTAGCAGGATTCACGACCCATCAGTACATGGGTTCGACCAGGACCGCGGCATTTAACGCTCCTCCTGTGACCCCCTTTTTGCGAGATGCTGATGAAAGTGGAGCAATTGTTGGGATGCCACACAGAAACCGGGGAAACCCGGAAGGAAAACTCCGTGATGCCTAGACCACGGCCTTGCCCAACACAAGTTGAAAATCTGAGCACCGCCGGGAATCGAACCCGAGACCCCAGTATTACAATCCCAGCGTTCTAACCGCTAGATCACCGTGGCATTGAGATTGTCCTGATGATGGAGGCAGCAAGCACCACTGACATGATGATAAACTTCTATCAGACTACACAGCATATCTAAGAAGAATGTAATCTTCATAAAACGGAAAAGTTTTTCCAGACATCTGATATGTCGTTGTCCAAGAATATAGTAACTGATTGTACAAAAACAATATGAGTGACAGAATGCTGTACATTCTCGTGTTTGATATAATTTACCCTACCAATATTATGTGTGCAGACAGAAAACTCCTACAGCTGCGAGAAGTTCATGCCCTTCCTCTAAGAATTATAACTAAACACTATCTGCTACATAGTTCCTAATGGAAGGTAAATCCGACACTGCGGTACTTACATTGCAGAATAAAATCCAGTTCATCCTCACTACGAAAATGTACAAACTCTTCCAGGCTCGCCCCTTTAAATACAGCAATGACACTTGGTCGTGTGTTATAAAAGTAAATCGGTTGCTTCCGTTTGTTAAAATCCTCTATCAGCGCAGCTATACCCTATTAATAAAAGGCGTTACATTAAGCACGTAAAACTATAAAGTTATAGAACGCAACACACGCTGAATGCCTTTATATCTAAAAGCAACTGCTGATGACTTTCTGATAGTTAATACTTTTCTCAAAGTGCAATTCATCAATTTTGCCAGCTGGGTAACTCTTTCATTTTATTTATTTATAGCCTTCAAGATCCAACGGCACGTTCTTTTGAACACAGTAATAAACCTTCGGGCTCCACGAAAATTTATTAATTTCTTCAGTTTCTTAACTATGACTCTTCTATGTTAAGTTAGGTACAGCAAACAAAACGAACCTTCGCCGCAGTGAAGTCTGCTCCCAGAATGAATCGGCAGTCAACAACAACAGGCAACTGGCTTGAGCCCTGTTTCACGGCTGCCTTTCCAACACTCGTCCGAATGAAATCAACCGCAGGAAAGTACAAGCTATTGCCTGGTGTCACAAGCAAGTACTCCACTCCTGAATTTGTCTGAAAATGTAAGCAAAATGTTACCGTAAAAAGTATTTTAAACAGAAACGTATTACTTGTTGTTGAAGATTTTATTTGTTTAATGATGCTATCAGTAGCTCAGACTACGCCGTCTTAATTTTCGCTAAACGCGTGCGATTTTTTGATATACATAATTTTACAAAATACAGTACAGTGTAATTATTTACTTTAACTTTGTGATGGATGCAAGTTATTCTTGCCACACCTCAACTTTGCAACACTCACTGTAGACTTCTCCACGTGCATCGTGGGACGTGCAGATGGATACAGAAGGAACACCAGGTTGATTCCAACTCCGATAAGGATTCCGTATTCAACACCAACCACCAGACATGTGATGAAGGTTACAAACGTCGGAATTAAGTCTTTACCTGCGACGTAAACACAAACACCATATCAGTTGTTTTCTAAACATCCTGTTGTACATAAGCCATTTTGTTACTGAAACAACTGCAGGAAGCGTAACTACCGGACACAACGAGGATTAAAAATGTGATATTTTTGTAACTGCGCTGACAACTTATAGCACTAAGCAATAAACACTGACTGAAAACAATGAGTGCAAGTTTTAGTGCATCTAGACACAGAGTTCCAGCTATCACAAATGACTCTGACTTACGGCTTGACTTCCACATAGGTTTCACCACCTCGTACTCGATCATGAAGATGACGGCACATATAATAACAGCAGCCAGTGACGCCTTTGGAATAAAATAGAAGTAGGGAGTTAGAAGGCCAAGAGCCAGCAGAATCAGAACACCTGTGAAAGTACAAAATAAATAAATACATATTAGAATTAACAACTTTTGCTCAGGTCCAGACGATGACAGTGGTCAAAGGATTCTGACACAGCAAGTAGGTAGTGAGTTTAAATTTGATGGAGCCGACTGGTGTAATGGAAGAGTGGGCACACTTCTTCCACTCCACCAATCAGGACTGTCAAATCCAAACTCACCAAATACTGGCTGCCCTATACAGGCTGCCAGAAATGCACAACCACATCACATTTATTTCATCATTATACTAAATTAATTTTCTTTAATTAAATCTTTAAAAATCACCTGAACTGATGTCAGCTCTTACCTGTATAGAAACCACCGAACGGCGTCCTGACCCCGCTCGCATGATTGACAGCGCTACGTGAGAAAGAACCAGTGACTGGGAATGAAGAAGCAAATGATCCTAACAAATTGCAGATGCCAAGCGTGAGGAGCTCCTGAGTAGCATCCACTGAATCCCCACTCGCTGAAATATTCAACCAATACAGAAAATATTCTCTCAATACTTCACAATTACATAATAATATAATATGTATAAACAGTGGATTTAATCTTTCATTATATTTACACTTATTCTCCATTTGTGCTATCATGGCTTTTCACAGCCACTACTGAAGTGTCAAATTAAAGTTAATTCTTGACAAACAGTCTTTAAAATTTTGATTATTAGCGCCTGATGTTTCATATCCATTACAACACTATCACTAGTTTTTCTTTCAGTTATACGACAAATGCACATTAATATTTATTTTGACTTACAGAAAGCTTTTGCAATGGCCACATTTCCTAATACTCCGATAATGGGTACTAGAACAATTGAAGATCCTAGTTCAGAGCACATGTCTGCGAAAGAATATGTCTGATTGCGGAGGACAGTGCTGAATGGTGGCAAAGCAAAAGGTGGCAGCCCTGATCGCACAGTACCTGTACAAAATCAAAGTACCATCTGCATTAAAACACAACATAAGGAAATCACACTATAGAAATATAATTCTGACTATGCAATGTAACAAATTTGAAAACTTTTTTTACTGTTATAAAATCACTGTACAATATCCCAGGAAAATAATATATTATAATCCCTGATAAAAATTATGATTTAGAAGCCGACTGTAAGAAACTGTGAGTATACCTGTAAGAATAAAAGGTGATTCTTCATCTTCTGTGTGGAGATTATATGCAATGAATGAGCAGATAACGACAACAAAAACATTACGAGCTGTTGATATAAGCCACAAAGTCTTCATAATGGCTTTCTGTCTCTTATTTGGTTTACCACCCTCTGGCCCAAGTTTAATATCTTTAATTTTCTGAAATAAATGAATTACAATAATCCAACTTAATAGACTTCAAACTGAAAAAAAGTATTTTATTAATTTCTTAAATTATTTTTTGAGCGAAATGCATAGTCCCGCATATATAAACATGCAACCTCAGTTCTTAAATATTTACATAATCAAAACAACAGCATTAATATCACACGGAATACAGGCCGTTTTTGTTTCTCCCCCCCATTAAATATTCACACTATAAAAAAATGTTTCAAATAGCAGATGTAGATCTTAATATGCTCTACAGTTTAAAACATGTGCCAATATTTTGCATTGCGAATCATTTATGAGGAAATTTATAAAGTTAATTTTCAGTTCAATGTAAAGCTTGGTTACACTTGAATGATATGAACCAAATTAAATATGTAAGATTTGAGGTTTTCAATTTCTGTCTTCTGGGTTGTTGCGCTGTGGAGTCTGGTCGATGTTTACCAACGTTTCAGAGGTCATACTGCCTCCATCATCAGGGCGATGAATACGCTCCTATAAACCTAGCCCCACCCACCCTATTGGCATATTCATCGTCCTGATGACGGAGGCAGTATGATCTCTGAAACGTTGGTAACCATTGACCAGATTACACAGCGCAACAACCCAGAAGACAGAAATCTTCAAATTAAATATGCCTGACAACTTTCAGATTATACACTCAAACACAAATTTCATAAAAATCCATTCAGTAAATTTTGAGACATAACAGACAAATCTCCCTTATATGCATTAAATCTGTACAAAGAACATATAAATACTCCACTGTGCTCAATGACACAGTTCTCTCACCCTAAGCAAAAGAAGCACACCAATGCAGGTGAATCCTAAGGTAGCGTCCCACAGCTTTGTTTCTGGAATATGATTACATACTTTGCTCAGAGTGTCAAGAAAGCCATTTGCCTTAAACCTGAGTCCCAGCAAACCTTTCAATTGCGAGCACGCAATAATTACTGATGTAGCAGATGTAAAACCTACAGTCACTGGAATTGAGATGAAATCCACCAACACCCCTGTAGAAAGACAAGAAGGACAATTCCGTTAATTGATATGAAGAGAAAGAATGTAAGCTGTTGGTCCCCTCTGCTGGAAAAATTTGCTCTATACATGTGAGATTTCAGATTCTCATGGTTACCTTCTGGGATGTTGAGCCATGTAGCCTAGTAGAAATTTATTGACATTTCAGAGGCAGCAAGCGCCTCTGAAACAGCTGCGAACTTCTACCAGACTACGCAGCACAGCATCCCAGAAGATAGCCATTCTCTTGTAAAATACTATTTATGGAGGTAAAAAGAAGCAAAAATATCTTACATTTGTGTATTTTAAGAATGTAATGACTGTTGGGCTGAGTCTGAGTTTGGATCCAAATACAAGTTTCTAAAGATTAAAAATGATAAAGAAGGTTTCTTAGCTTCAAGAGGTATTTCAGAAGTTTCCTTCATGTGATTAGTACACACACAATGAATCAGAACAAGCAAAATCCAATCAAGAAAAATATCTCTCTCCTTTGCCAACACTGGAGATAGGTAGTGGACAGCGGCACACAGATGTCAAGCCGATGACTGTTCAAAATATGCAGAATACACCTTGCATGCATTTTCTGTTCCCTCAACGACTGGTAAGGACGCCCAACACACTTGCCAGTGAGTTTCCACTTCTGCCACAACTGCCATAAATGGAACGCAAATGCAAACATATGGTCCACATGAGTCACACCAGTGATAGTTGTTGGAGCACCACTGCAAGGGGCATCTGCATCTTCTTGCCTGAAATTAACGGCATTCACTCACCATCAGTTCCATAAAACAGGACACATATCCTGAAGCTTTTCTTCAACAGTTCATAAAACTTTTGTGGCCTTTTTCCAACTTCACTGATCTCACATCCATAAATCTGTAACTCACCTGCATTCTTTCTTAGTCGACCGCTTAGAATTCTGTGAGGGTTCACAAACATAAAACAGCCTACCTGCTAATCTGTACAGTTGTTCAAAAGGGAATTTCTTGTACAAATTATATCATGCTGGCACTATCATACTGGAAACTTCTGAAATGACCCTTGTAAATGTTATAAATGCACAATGTCCCAACAAGATGTATATACATAATACGAAACATTAACCTCGTTATCAATCTCCACGTGTCGTATTTATGGAAGACATGGACGGTGGTCATTTTGAACACCTACACTAGATTTGCGATTTCATTTAGTGCCAATGTAGACATATTTGATACTCAAATGTCTTTATTTCATTCACTGAATGCGTATTTACATGTTTTTGAGACACGCTGTCCAATTAAATACACATACCTAAATGGAGTACTGCCATCAGCAACTGTACGCAACCAGTGAGGAAGCATAACAATATGGCAAAGTCAACATTACGTCCAATGATTTGCTGGTAAGTCATGAGGGCCATAAGAGCTGTTGGTCCAATTGTAATATCTTTACAACTCCCAAACACAACGTACACAAAACAGCCCACAAATGCAGAGTACAGACCATACTGAAACAGAGGAACAGCAGTGTTCTCAACATTTGCTTCGTATCTCCAAATTACAATACTATTCAAATGAGCTCTTTCTTAGTTTGCACGCCTCGCTGGTTTTGAAGTTCATCCATTACACAGAAAAATCTGTTATAAAGCTAATGCCAACGCACACATCCAGAAATTATTTTCCTGTTAAATGTACACTAGATTAAAACAAGTTTCAAACATATATTGTAGATCTTAATGAGATCTGCATGCCACATCACATATTTTTTGTACAATCAGCCATTATTGGGAAAATTTATGAACTTCAATTTGGGCTTCATGAAAATGCACCACATTTGGAATCAAATTTCAAATGCAAGCAGAGTTTCCAAAAGATGAACACCCCATATGCCTTGGTATGACAGAGGCACATAAGAATAACATACATAAATATGATATTCCTTCCAACCTGTGGTTCCAACCCCGCAAGAGTTGCATATGCTAAGCTCTGCGGTATTACAGTAAGGCCGACTGTCACTCCAGCTATGAGATCACAGATGAATTTGTCTGAATTATATAGTGGCATCCATGACAAGACTGGTACACAGCGGTATACTGAAGCCTTTAACCTCTTCATCCATGCTGTCCGGTTGTTTTCAAAACTGCCGACAGTTGCTGGTAATGACATTCGAAATGCGTTTAACTGGTGAACAAAATTATCTGAAAAGCAAATGTTGTAAACACATGTTTAATTCAATACAAACTTCAGGGTTGGAGATAAAAACAGTATATTTCTCTGAAACACCGGCATCTAGCTGCAAGTCATCACAACGCAGAATGACAACAACATCACCATTGTGACAACCTCAAATCTCACAAGGTAACCCCTGGTAATTATTACAACTGTGAATTTTGATCAGGACTAAAGAGCACTATCTGAAAGTTACCTAGCCATGTTACTCAAACAATTCCTGTTTACAATATTCCTTGTTTAATTACACTTTATCAACTGTAAAGTTATGTAGTGTTTAAGAGTAAAATGATTATAAAGAATGCAGAAGTAACAATGTGGCCTGTTTTAAAAATTATTCAAGCATACCGCTGAAGGAACTCATAAAATACACATTAAATACATGTTCACATAGATATGGTCCATTATCCACTATTTACTTGCCCTAAAATGTGGTGAAGAACACAAATTATGAGGCCTTCTACTGTGCAGTTTTCTCCAACCTCTTGTTATTTCCTGTTCCTTAGATTCAAATATTCCCCTCAGCATAAAACAACAGGTACATTTAATCTTCACTTGTGTTTTGTGAATAAAATTTGATTTGCTATTGTCATCATCGAATATCTTAATTTTCTACAGTACTTAAAAATTTATCAGTTATCTTTCATTCTGGTGATACACCATGAACATGCTGATTTTTTTAGTTCTTAGTTTTCATTAACAAAGACAAAGACAAATCTGTTCCTGGTTCTTAACCACGGAGACACACGGGAAAGCTGAGGCAGATATCCACACATCCTTAATCGCAACATTAAATAGAGACAGGTAGTTGGCTTCACACCCTGGTCACTTTACCCCCTAAGAACTCTAGTACCCACTGGAAAGGTGGCTGGCTGGGCCCCAAAACTGTTCTGGATATTGTGATAAAGAGAAAAAATCTAAGTTGTGCTGGATGACGGTCATCCAGCCTGCAGCCCATTCTCTGTACTTACTGACCTATCCCAGCTCCATTCTCCATTAGAACCCCATACATTATACAGTGAAATCCCCATTTTAAGGTTTCTTTGGAGAATCTGAATACTGCAGTGATGAAAATCTTAAATGGAAGGATTTTAACATTGAAATTACTAGCTTAAAATAACATACATTCAACACTAAAAGAGAGAAAACCTCAAGTTGTGGAACATTAAATGGGAGTTTCTGAGTACTTGACACTCACCATTGCCTTTCCTCATTTTGAATGTTTGTATTTTATGAAACAATTTTAAAAAGTCTGATCCTATCACTCTTTTTCCTACTAGAATAAAAACACTAAATACTTTGAGTCATATCACACAAAACCATTGTTATTGCTAAACAGAGATACACTGACTTTCTGAGGCTGTTTCACCATGCCTGGATATCTTCACAGCCCAGTTTATTACCCTGTGACACGTGCCACTTAAAGCCTTCATCTGCCTCTAACTCCACTCTTAATCGGAAAGAAATCTTCATACTCACCGCTGTGAAAACCTCAAATCTTACAAATTATTTGTTTTCTTCCTTGGAAAACAATGGTTTCGTTTTCACTAAGAAAAATATAAAACATGAGGCCTTCAGATCTCCGTCTTAATGCGGAGACTGAAAACCAAGATCTGCGTTATCTACACTTCAGATTATGAGATGACTGTAATACCATAGGACTACAGCATTATCCAACTGGATACAATAAATGAAGGAATTAATTCAGAGGAACGCAGTGATATAATGTTAAAAGATAAATTTAGATCCTCTAAAGATTCAAGTAAACACATCTTAAGTTGCTTATCTGTCAGAAGTCTTACTATATTACTGACTCACAGATTTAGCTTACATCATTACGAAGTTAACAGCGGTCATCAATCTAATCAAACAATTCAAACAGTTCTCCTTATACCAAGTAGCTTTCTGGGATCAACAAATAAAAACATTAACAACAACACAAGATTCAAGGACATTACATAGGAAACTGAAGAATTGCATCACATTCTAAGCCACACAGCATACCTAGAAGCAGTTATCAAGAAATGGATTCAGGCAGCTGCCTCTAACCTTAACACTGACAGCGAAAGCAGCGCTAGTCTTCACTTCAAATACCGGGGTAAACTTTTGCTTTGTTTGTGTGGCCTGAGAAAAATATTTCTTTTGAAATTTATCTTGTTACTGCCGTCTATTCTACTACTAAACTTTTCAGTGCTGGTACATTTAAACTATCTTCTTTATAGAGTGAAATATATGTTTGTTAAAATGTTTAAAAATTGCACCTTGTTTCTGTTTCAGACAATTTTTCATGTAACACAGGTACTTCTAGATAATATTGCACAATACATGCACACACCTTATGTTTAAAATCAAAAGAAATGGACAGATACATACATGGACACATCATCATCATGTGAAAACGTCTCCTAATGAAATGAGATTGTAAGGCGAAGTCCAAAACAAATCACAAGTACATATACAAGATTCCACTTATGGTATAAGCATGTCGACGTGTGTTCCCCATCCCAACTTCATAAACCAATTGATAACGCTTCATGAAACTCAGTGTGAACATCATGCCACTAGAGGTCACCAGAATTTCCTATCATGGCATTTTACGCCGACATTCTGAGGTAAGAGCACTTCTTAATACAAGCGCTACGTCAAAATTTTGTGTGATAACAGAACTCCAGAAATAAGCAATTTCTGATAAGGTCTTCTTTTGTGAAACGTAAAACAACGAGACAGCCAAGCAACATTTTCATCTTAAAATTCTGTTTAAACTTTTCTGTGCATCAACAATTACAAACAGAATGACTTTGTGAAACACCTATGTTATATCTTTCAAATTTAACACGGGTAGAATTCATATTGATGGAAACCTTGCACAAAGTAGATCAGCGAATAATATAATAATTCTTATGTATGAGGTGACGCTTTCGTGGCGACTGAAAAGAATCTTTCAACAATAATAATTCTTTTCTTTGGACATCTTGGTCTTGCAGGTCCTGATGCTATGCAGTATTGCCAGCACTTAAGAGGAACACACCACCTCCATCACGACCCTGAAAATTGAGGCAATTCATTCCTCCATAATGTTATTAAATGCATCACAACTCAGAAAACCACATTTCACACCTTCACCACCACAACAACCCTAAATCTCAAATTCATATTTCTTGCCGGCTTTAGATTGAAACATATCAAAGAAAGTAATCATCTTGAGTTCTTTCCGGAGCATTCTTATGCAGTGTAGAATAGTATACTGATGATATTTTTTCTGAATTTATTAGATAATTACACATATAATTTTAAACACAATCCAACACACAGAATGGGAGTCATTCTCACATCTGACATGCTTTTCTTAAAACAAAGAATTGTAAAGAATATGACAATAATCAATTTATCATAAAACCTATAATTCTTCAAGTACTCCCTTACCCGTTTTGGCCAAGACTGACCACACAAACACACCTGAACTCAGTAATCCGACAATTACTACTCTATATATGTAACTCAAAATCAACAGATTAAAGCCCAAAACCCACTTCAACCACAAATATATCCACAGAGCAATGACAATCTACTAAACCCTGCAATAAAACCTGTCACACGACAACTAAACCAGTACTCATGAGTTAGCGTATGCACTGTGCAGATAATCTCCCTCTCCCACTTCACAAACAAAAAAAACAAGAACAGGAAATTACAGAAAAAGACACTGTTATGCCTTATATGGTAATTTAAGATAATGATGTCATGTTGAATGGAGGAAGCACTTACGACCCTGAAAAATTGGTGCTTCAGTAGTTAAGCTTATATGCCGTTTCCCATGTCACGTGTGAATGTGCAACTTCTGCGGCACGCGAATGAAAATCATTAAATTCACAAAAAACAGTAACATAGATATGTTAGACATTTATAGCGGGACACATGACAAGTAAGAGTGTAGATGTCTCTGGGTTTAAAGAAATTCTAAAAATCGAAGATGGCCATCTTCTGGGCTGTACTGCCGTGTAGTCTGGTAGAAGTTTACCATCATTTCAGAGGTTTTTGATGTCTCCGATCATCAGGGCGATGAGATGGCCTGATGATCCAACCAGAAGCTAAGAGCTGTTTCTTGTTAAGTGTCTCTAATGAAAATATTGACAAAAGAATTTCACATTTTGGCAAAGGACAATGGATGTAGGGCATAACAACCCTCTGAGACACTAAATGGATAACTGTGCTTGCCAGAACATTGAAAATAATTGAGGAGTAGAAGAAGATATGAAAATGTAGAAGAACAGGAAGAAGGAGAATAAGATACAAAAAAGTTACTGCTTCTTATGTAGACTCAATATCAATACTGTTCAGAAAACCAACCAACTACAAGACTGACTTCCTCCTGATAATTTATTTAATGACAATTATTCATCTGTATTGGCTGTTATAACACTGAAAGGAAGAAAACTGCGGATGATCATGCCAAAGATCTGGAAGGACTTACTTTAAAGTATCCCCGCAAATTTCGAGATTAACCCTACAAATGCACTGGTAACCGTATGTACAACCTGCTTTTGCATTTAAGAAAACAAGACATTTTTCTTCACAGACTATATTTATGTGTTTTGCATAATTCACTAAACAAATTATTTTCCTAAACAACATTAACCACGTGAACTTCGTAACGAAGATGTGTTTTCTTTGAGGTATGAACTGAATTCTTAAATATTATTTATATGAATTTCATGCATCAAAGGGTTAAACTAATTCAGAGTAATTCAACAGTGATTGACGTTGGTTGCATACATCATTCTGTAAACAAACGCATCTGTTACATTACTTATATCACTCCCATGTTGTCCTCTGTCTTCTTGAGGGTCAAGTTCAAGATAAAAGTTTCCATGATTGTGTCTGTACATAAAAACAGTTCAAGATCCACTACAAGCCTTCTTTTGATGGTATATGTGATTCACTAGATATAATATAACAGCATGGCATCCAACTTGAAAATACAATACCAAACCTCTTTAAAGAATACGTACCTGTACTTCCTGATACCTGCCTACTTGACACTGGAGCTGCCTCCAGTTCGACTCCAGCAGCCGAAAGACTTCGTAACCTGCAAATGAGTATCCGGTGTTATTCGTAACTGCCTTGAAAACATATACTAGGTAACATTAACTGTTACGTCACAGCCCTCATAACAATACAATGTTACGTCCTGCTCACCAATACACGATCTGAGCTGCAGGACACCAAACTGAATATCAGGTGTCCAAGCTATAAGTACTTCCTAAGAGACCTTGACAAATCATTAAGTTTATTCACATTCTCTTTACGTTCGGCTGAACCTTCCTTTCAGCACATGTGACTATTGAAACATCAACGAAGGTGTCTGAATTAATTTGAATAACACGAATCAGTTTTATAATTATTATTGTAACCTCACCCAGATAAATAGCTTTGGGACCTTGGACGCAGGCGACGTTAATTGCAAGATCAAATGAGAATAGGTGGTATAACAGAAAATTACTGAAGAAGTTATTAAAGCAGTGACAGAGCTAAACAAAGCGACACAAATCCGACCGGCTGCCCTACATAGATACAGCCTTTCAATATAAATTTCTAAGTAGACCTCGATAAACGTAACAAAACAAGAAGTGACGTAACAATCGATTTGTGGTGAACAGTGAAAGTTGACCTTTTCAACTGGCAGACAAAATTAAAAGGACACCACATTTTAACTTCTACTCTTATTTCCAACTGCACAAAGCATTATATAATGATGTCAGTATCACAGAAATTATTTAGCTTAGAATGAACCAGGTGGAACTTATAAAGTTGAGTTATAACACAGATTCAGGAACGTATATGAAAGATTCAAAATGTCTCAGTAAACAACAAAACAACAAACAACAGTACTGACATTTTTAAGAGATGGCAAGCGATGTCTCAGATTATACAAAATTGTAAATAAAGGAGGATCTGAATGTTTGTTAAAAATTACAAGAGAGTTTATTACAAAAAACAGAGGATAAAGACAGACTACAAAACCTGCTAGAGATGAGGAATAAATTCATGTGACTAGAACAGGCCTGCTGCTTAATGTGCTGTTGATGTTGATGAAAATTCACAACATAAAAAAACAAACAGTTTACTACAAATGTCATCCTAAATTACACTTTGAAAATAATAATGGAATTAAACAGAAAAAACTACATCATTGAAACTCAAACAGATGACGAACAAAAGAATAATGCAGCCTTACTTTATTCAATTAAAGATTAAAAATCTTAGTATCTTGAAGTCATACATAAAATATTATTATTTACAATGTGTAATGTATTTCTATCATCTTGTTAGTAACTTACAGATAAAGAACTTGTTCAATGTCTTGTCGAAACTACAGTAACGCAGAAGCAGCTTACAGTCTCCACTTTCAAAAGACGTCTGAATGGTACATAGTACAAAATCACGATGTTGTATTCAACTTAGTGACCTTGATATTTCATATCTATTACTCAACTTTTAAAAGATCCAAACAAAACAAAAAAATGTGTTGATATTGTATTGATATAAATATATATATTTCTAAAGAGAATAAAATTAGTTTACGCAAATTAAATTGAAAATAAATTTGAAAATCTACACAGCTCCAAAGAAGTGCAATATAGCAGCGGTGTACATTTTCAAACCATGGCACACACTGAAAAATATAGTCTTTGAAGCCAATTTGAATATTTGGCACCCAATTTTGAATTTAGAATTATATTACCTATAATTACTTTGCCATGTAATTAAATTAATATTAATAACTGAAGAAGGCCTACTTTGATGTGAAGGGCATGGAATAACTAAGGAATGCATTCAAAATTGTGTTCAGAAAAATGAAAGGATAAGACCACTTTGGAGACCTAAGTATAGGAAGCAAGATAATATTAAAATGGATCTCATTATATAGCTCAGGATACAAACCAGTGGCAGAGTCTTGTAACCATGGTAATGAACCTTCAGGTTCCATACAGGATGTGATAGCATTATGAGAAATAAGAGTATGTAACTTCCTCTATCAATGAAACATGAAAATTTTATAAGCACATTTTCATGAAAAGATTTTCAGACTGACAGTTGGGACTGAGACCTTTTAAATTTGTAATTAAAATTGTTAGAGTAATAAACTCAGTTACTTCAACAAATCTGTCAAGAAAAGTGTGTGTGTGAACTGGATTCAGATGACTCACGATAGTGCTGAGTGACACATGACAAAAGCTTGGGGCCCTATCGTGAGCATATTAAATTATACATGCCCATTATGTATAAAACTAAAAAACATCTGCAAATAAAACAGGTATTCAGAAAAAACACAATACTGCCAAAGCCAAAGAAAAGCCTACTAATGAAACTGATTCTGGGCTAGTTCAATGTAGTTCACAATCCATTCTCAAATCCCATACCTCTCCTTTCTTGGTCTTCCAGCAGACCACATTCAAAGCTCCCCTTCCAAAATTCTGTACATATTTCCAGCTTTCTCCCATCCAAAACAATCTTTGACATGATATTCTAAGTACGCTGCTTGTTCTTATGGAACACATTTGAATTGTGTTCGCAGTGCAGGCGACAATATCTGCCAACAATAAGACAAATAATTCAACTTTATTGTGGTTCAAGAACTAGTTCTTAAGGTTTCGTTCCTTATATTTTTGAATGAACAACATTCCCGACCCCCAAACCCATTTCCCTTATCACTTACATCTCGTTGCCACTTTCAGTAAATTACGATGAATTGCTTGAATTTTTCACCAGTAACTTCAGGCAGCAAACGCCTGGCCTGCTGTCAACAACTAAACTACCCGTCCGTCCACTTGCGCTTCGTCAACGATTAAATAATACGTAAGTGGTTTACATAACCTCACTTAACAGCATGAGAAATATTGATTCAACCGTGCCTGAGCATCTAGAAGCACAATGCACATTGTGAAATGTGGGTCGCTGCTTGTTTTCAGCGTTGTACAATAAAAGGTTGAATTAAATCCTCTGATTCGAAGTAAGATGATACAATAATATGAAATTCTGTCTCCCTTCCTTTTAACCGTGACTGAACATATGATGGACTTTGGTTTCCAGCACTGACTGGGAATTTCTTCCGTTACGTTTGGTACTCCGATCGGATACATCCGGAGGTCATTGTTTTGTTGGACAGCAACGAGTCTGTTCTTCTTCTTCTTCATCTTACATATGAACTTTAATAATACAGTAATTACAACCGGCTTTCAAGGTCAAAGTTAAAATTATATTGTCTAGGTTCAGAATACACTCGACATGCACTACCGAACACTATCCTATCTCCATATTAACTAATTTTCTTACGCCTCCGTGGTGCCATATTCTTCACAAGTTCAACTTCTCAAGACATTCTCCGTCTGTTACGAAACCGCAAGGTGCTGTGTTCACACGTGGACACTGTCATCAATCATCTGACTCAAAATTCTCACACACAATTTCCTAAATGCCCATTTCAATATTATCCTAACACCTCAAACTCCAAGGCATTCGAGCAAAAATGCATTTCTCATTTCCTTCGGCCATCTCACTCTCTTTCATTTATCATTGTTTCAAGGTTGTATTTGAACTAGAGTTAGCCTACACCTTATGAAGCTCCTGCCTTCTCTCGCCTAATTCTCTGGTTGAAATAGCCCATTCTCCTCAGAGCTTCTTTTCAACCCCCCACCCCACCCCACCCAAACAAACGAACGTTCCCTATTTTTTAAAGTAATATTATTAGACTACCACAGTTCCTTATACTAGGACAGAGGTTGGAGAAAATATGTGTTACAGACCATTAAATGTGGATCGTATTTATGTTTGTTATTGAACATCGCCCAGAATTATAAAGTGTCTTGATATTTAATTGCCAGAGCATGATCTGGTTCCTTCAGCGTGACTCTTTAGTGGAAAGGAATTAAGCATTTCTGTCCACCAGGTCGGTTAATATATAATTCTTCAGTTGGGAATCAAATTACTTAGCCACGCTCCAGTTACCACACAAAATGAGTGCACAAAATAGACAAATAAAATTCAGGGATTTCCTGTTTTGCATTACCATTCGGTTGGGCAAAGGGGGAGGGGAGGATTCAAGCAGTGGAAAGTTTCAACCGGTTCAACTTTTAAGTTGGCTCATCTTACCTTAAAATAACTGTTTTATATCCATTTAAGAAATAATGGAAACCACCCTTCTGTTTCACCGTATACATCACGTCAGTCAACACGTAAACACATCCCAAAACCACGAGGTTTATTTTGAGGCCCACATGGGCCATTCGAATCTGTTTTAACACGACTTAATTTACAAAAATCTGATTTTTTAAGTATTATTACAGATGTGCATTCAGTCTCTACCGGTCCACTTTTATTTTTTCGAAACAAACGGAAACACATTCCATTGTGTTATTATTGTTAACAGACGATTTTCCATTACAGAACTACATGACGTTAGAACTTAGCCTACTTACAAAATTATTGTAATTTTTGTACAGATTATGTTTCCTACGTTACTAATACATCAAAAGATCCCCAAATATTCAATGGAAGAAGGAACTATGTCACATTTCAGAATGCAATTGACCGATCGCTTCAATCGAATGTCGAGGGTAACACTTGGTGAAAACGTGGTGATTAAATTGGAAAACAAGTGTGTCTTTATCAGATATAAGAATGTTTTAACTCTTTATATCCCAGTGGTAAATATGTGTACCACCTACTTTTACAATCAGTAACTGCATTTTGTAGTTATGTGCCCCGTATGATTCTCAGTGTAAACCAGTTCATCCTTGTAATGGTGAAGTGTCGTGTTTTCTTCGCGGTACGGGCTGAATTCTTAAAAATAAAAATATAGACGAGCTTCGGCTTCAAAAGCTTAACGCTACATAGACTCTTTTTCTACGCATTGCATGACCTGTATAATAAAAAAAAATTATGAATCCTGGTCATTCAGTAGTACATCCTTCGCATTCTTCGAAGCCCAGATAATAATGTTATCCAGCAAGGCGTGTGAACCGTGAAATCTGAAAAATGGCGGACGTGATGCACTTATATGAATAGACAAGTGGCTGTCACGTATACAACAACGATTATTGATTGTCTGTATGTAACTAGATCAAGAAACCACGTATTTTATGCTCTAAAAATCACAGCATCACAACACTAAATGATTGAAATAAACAGTTTTCTATATTATGTCCAAAATGGAATGGGGTGGACATAGCTCCTATAACGTCCCTTCGCCTTTCTTATTTCCTACGGAGTGTGGAGATTAGAAACACATTTTACATTTTACAGAAGTATGAAAGGAGAATGGGCATTATCACGCTCTAAATGCAACAGACGAACTAGTGCGATTCGATTGATCGATTACGTAACAAATGGTCGTAAGTAGTTCAAGGTAAAGATGCAGTGAAGGTTGAACTATTTTCTTAATCTGTCGGGGTTGACTACAATTTACGATAATTAAAAAGCCCGGTCGCCAGAATGCAGGGCAAAGTCATAACAGGCTCATGAAGGTAGCTAATAAAACTTTAAGATATTCTGCAAATTTCAAAGCATTTCGGAGTTAACGAGGCGTGGGACAGTCCCGTGCGTCTGTCCATAGGTAACGGTTTCATACGTCTAGTCTAAAGTCAGAAGTTTTAGTAACGAATTAAAATTACGTCCAAGAAAAAATTAAAAATTCACGAAGTTCGGAAAATTCTTGCCAGGATCCTTTGTCTTTCCACCTGCCATAAAAGGCGTGGAGCATTAACATATTCAGAATGACAACTGTCCCTGCTCTTGTTTCCTTAATGCGAGGTGGCTGAGGAAGAATTCGGAACGTAAGCATCAGAAAGTAACGGGAGGGCGGAGACAGTTGTACACCGAAGAGCTTTAGAATATTATGATTATAAAATCAAGGAGAATGAGGTGGGCAAGGCAGGTAGCACACATGGGAGAGATTTTAAATGCCCATTTAACGAAATTTTGCGACACAATACACAACGCAAATCAAATTATTTTTAATAACACTACATTATCAGTGAATGATCAAGTTTATGAACGAATATAAAATCAGACTACTCTTTTTTTCTCTCTTTGTTTATTTTTCCTTGTTCCTTTGTTTTATTCTGCAGTGAATTATGTAGTTGCGTATGGTTCGAAGCACTAATGAGATACAATCACTGGCAGCTCATTTCGATTAAGTTAATTTCCGCACCCCCTGTAGAAAAACCTTTGTTCCACTGCACAAAGTAATTATTCTTTTAAATTAAATGTCGGAGACTGTTTAATTTTATTCATGTGGGCTTCATACAAGGGCCTGAAGTCACTAATGTGGCTTGTTGCTGTCTGGAAGGCCGAGATTTGACTTTAAGGATTTCTGCCTGTAAATCCTTAATCCCTTATCGAATGTGTATATGGAATTCAGAAACACAGAAATCGAGCATTTGGTGTCTGGATATGATGGTCGGGGCAGAGATAAAAGTGCATTGACCTTAAAACATGGAGACTTAACCAGAGTCACGCTGAACGGTTCGTTCAGTGCGTGACATGTATCTCTGCCCCCGCACCCAAATCTGTATCTTAAGTTTTAATCATACGTAAATGTAGTTGTTACGTTTCTTAGATTCATTTATCTTATTATGGTTCAAACTCTTTTCTTATATTTACGACAAAAAAGCGATATTTTCCTCATAATATTATATCATCACAAACATAATACCGCTGGCATAATACTTTCAG
The DNA here is from genome assembly GCF_977971745.1 of Zootermopsis nevadensis. Taxonomy (NCBI): domain Eukaryota; kingdom Metazoa; phylum Arthropoda; class Insecta; order Blattodea; family Termopsidae; genus Zootermopsis; species Zootermopsis nevadensis. The sequence goes on from NW_028259160.1 coordinate 15,439,600, forward strand.
AAATGCGAGTTAATTAATACTTATATTCTAGTATTTAAGTAATTCAGACCGTACCGCAAAGAAAACATTACAAAGATCGACTGGTTAATACTGTTTAAGTAAATAATCCCTGTTTACACTAAAAATCAAACGAAATTCATAAATACATAATGCAGAATTATAGACTATTAAATAATCTGGTACATGTAGTTACCTCTGGGCTTTAAAGACTTAATATGCATCATAATTTATGTATATTTATTTATCTTGTCATATAGATTGATGCAGCTGAAGAGAAGGAGACCCCAAGGTGCTCCCAGAACTTGTTGTTCCTTCCAGGTAATTACCGTGTTCATCGAAGCGAGGCAACGTTTAATCTGGCTGCTACATCAAAGCCTCTCGTAAGCCATCTCATCAACACGTCATCTCGACGCACACGCGAATGAAGGGTGGGCTCTGTGAGAAGAATAAGCTATTCGTTACAGCTTTTGAGTCTTCATGTGCACCTTCGGAACCGTTCCACAGCACCACACTCAAAAACGGAATAACAACAAAGTTATGAGAGGTTATAACTTCATAAACGCTGTGACTTTCTTTTTATACGCGAGTTTCTTTCAACAGCAGTCAATTTAAAGGTAAAGATCTCTGTCTTGTAGATGTCTACCAACGTTTAAAAAGTACATGTCGCTGTCATTTTCGGGGTTGACGCAAACCTTGAAGATGTAAGCGTTACGTTCGTCCGAAACGCTAGTAACTGCCGAACCCGTGATGCAACAGGACATGGTTCAGAATCTAATAGTCGCTCAGCTGTTCAAAAAATTCCCATCGAAAACATTTGTATCATGACATCGTAATCGTTTCAGCAGTCAGCAGCTAGACATGATCTCCATCACCACCTGCTGTTCGAGTATTGAACAAAAACAAATTCGCATCGAGATGCAGCTAGCTACAAACAATTCTACTTACGTTCGCTGACGGCCGTTGCAAATTGGTTGGCTATCCATGTATCTCTGTAACAGATAATAAACATCCATATAATGTAAATGCCTCAAAGGGAATCTGAATCATAAATTACATTCCGAAATGTTTTGAACGTCATCACAGTATTAATTCCATATAACGAAAAAAATACCATAAATTAAACACAGAGTTAAAAGTTGGTAATACGTTTGGTTACAAATAAATTCCCAGAAAAGCGAGCGCTGAAAATTATTTAATGTCCGACTGACACTTCATTTAAGTCTATTAATGCAAATTTTGGTTTTAGATAGCGGTACCATTTACATCTTGGTTATGCTGACGACGTTTCGGCGATCAATGCGAACTTGAAGACGGGGACAAGCTCAGATAATTTGGCAATGCAGCGCACAAGTAAACGGTACCACCACCTCATATAATCTGCATCAGCACTGAACCAGAGCAAAAGACTTAAATCAGAGCTAATTACTGTATCAAGAGAACACTGAAAGTGTCTGATCGTAAGCTGTAAATACCTGGAGAAGTGGGCGTGAACAAAATGCACGTATGTGCAGGCCTGTCTCTCGCTATAGAAACGAGGGCTCCTATAGATCTCTTTAAAACTGATAGCTGAAGAAAATCTTAGTATAAAAGTGCATTGAGCGGCTCGTAATTCACGTTTAACAAAAAACAACTACACGCAAGGCAAATCAAACCCAAGATCTTTAACTCCTAAGCAATAGGACAACGGAACACAAAAAGCTTACGCAAATCAGTCCGTAAAATATTTCAGTCATGGTTTTTGCTCAGGTTTCAACAGTTTTGATGCAAATTCTCAGACGAAGTTTGCGGACAGGCGTCGTTAATAAGCGCCTTGTTTCTGGCAGCTTAACCTTTTTCGTCATTATCATCTGCTCATTGCCTGGATCTTTCCTTGTGTTGTCTTTTGTTGACTCCACAGTCACGGAATGTTCATAATGTTATCGGAATCTGTGAAGCCTGACGCCTTATCTTACAAATTACGTGTTCCACGACTGCAGAGTACAGTCATTACAGACTGATACATAATAAACTGGACTAACCACATGCAATATTCTTTATGGCTGTAGCCTATATATATATATATATATATATATATATATATATATATATATATATATATTATTGAATGGCTTAGTACAAGAAAAGTCAAACAGTAAAAACAATTTTAATTTACGTATTAAATCAGAAGTGATATGGGCAACAACTGGAAACACAGTGTTACGAAAAACATTAATTTTCCAACATTTGCACCTGACTGCCATTCTCTTCTCAAAGCCACACTTCCCACAAACAGTTAAAACAAATATTCTTCTTCTTGAGAATAAATAAAATATTCTAAACATGATCTGCTTTCAGATTCCATTATCTCGTTCACACTCTACATCTCCTGCATCGTAATTTAAACTCGGTTAAATTCCGCCTCGTGCGTCTACTGCTGGATAACCAAATGGAGAAATATTAAGAGATATTCATGAGAGCTTTATCCATTCCTTTCTCTATGAATATACGCGTTCTCATGTCTGATGCCATGTTTACTCAGGAATTAAGACTTCTCTTGTCTTAAAACTCGACCTCAGTTTGTATCATCCTTGTTTGGAAAGTTGTTCTCGTACAGTTAGCAAGGTTTAACAGTTTACCAGCTAAAGTAAGGTTAGGTTAGCTTATATTACGTAACGATAGTATCGGAAATGTGATATTATAAGCGTCGTGACGCTTGGCGTCGTTTCTCTAACGTTTTGTCGAACGGTACCCCGATGTTATTCTGTTTCAAGACGCTCGGCGTTGGCTTTCGAGCGTCGCTTCCAATGGCATACGCATGACCTGCTATAAATGTGGCGTCTGTTGCAGGCGTCGCAATGATAGGCATCGACGTCCTTTTCCCTAATTCATGAGCACTGTCGTATCCTCGAGAGTAAAATTAAAATGGCCGCACCGTGAGTCTGACCACTTAAATCCATCTCATGCTGAAGTTAAAATTGCATGGATTGTTTCTAAAACAAAGCTCATTTTACCACTGACATTTTCAATAACAGTGGCTGGAGCACTTAAAACATTTCGCATTGTTTCAGCCATGGCATGGATATCTGCAAATTCTTGGATTGTTGTAACTGATGGAGCGTTTGGCAGACAATTCAATAATTCAATGGAGATTTGCTATAGTATCTGCCAGCTAATTCTATCCTTCACAGTCGCTGGCAATTTCACCTTCGATACCGCGCGGTTCCAAGATACCACCACAGCGTTGCTAACGTTGTTACGCTGTCGCAAGGTTGTATGCAGGCAATTTTCATACGGGGGGATAAAGAAAAACATTAAAAATAACCCAACACGAAGCAGGAGTTTTGCCCACTTAACTGTGAATTTCTGCCTTGAATAACAACCTAAGGTCTTTGCAGATTGTCAGTTCGGTAATTTAACTTATAACGGGAAAAACAATGGCTACGAATGAATAGCAAATTATCGTCCTGATTATTGTCACAATCACCGTATTCTGCACTAAGAACGCTAAGTAACTCGACTTTTAATTCAGATTTCATTCCGTCATCCATCACTGAGCTTGGGGAACGAAGAACTAACATTCGCAGAGGCACGTACGACAAACAACAAATGATTGCTCGGAGCCAACTTTTGGCGTTCCATTTCAAATTCTTTGTTGCCTTACGTTGTCCTGCAGCCTATAACTCAAATCCATTAACGTCACTCCGATATTGTCTACGATAGACCGAGTTTAGAAGTACATAATTTTAAATCATAACGCATGGAAAAATAACAGAGCAGTTCATAGCATTCACTGCAGAATAAACTATTTTGAGCTGTGTTAAACACTGGGGAAGGATAGATCATATAAAATGCAAAGACGAAATTATTCTATAAATGCAAGACTAGATAGATTCTTCCTCGAACACACGTGAAATTTACGTGTCTTTTCAAAATGGGAGGAAAATATGAGGGCCAAATCCAATGCACGAAATAGTAATGATAACAAAATATACGAAAAGCTAACCTATGTGGATTTATACTTGTTCAATTTTTATCAGTCTAATCACAATAAAATATTATTATTAAATATTGAAATATAAAAAAAATTACAATTATTATTAAATATTTAAAATATATTAAAATGATGCTCTCTATCGAAATGTTCGATTTACATTAGAGCATCGTCTTTTACTGATGCTCTAATGTAAATATTTAAATGTTAATTGTAATAATATTTTAATATTTTAATATTTAATAATAATATTTTTATTGTGATTAGACTGATAAAAATTGAACAAGTATATATTCAACACAATATGACGCAACATTATCATCCTATGTGGATTTGTTAACCACAAATTCCTTTTGAATTAAAATTAAAATAAAGTTAATATCTCCAGCGGAAATCGCATTTACTGCAGACAGCGATAACAACATGGCGGTCATGTGAATTTCTGATATATTAATATAAGGCCCAGCAGTTTGGTCGTTGTAATAACTTGAAAAATACTACGTAACTTCTGCTTGAGTAACTGTCGGTATAATTTCAAGAGAAACATGGCGGCAGCGCGAAACAAATATTTATTTCTGATGTCATGACTACGTCAATGAACCATAGGAGGTAGCTGTAGAATTTTGAATGGAGATAGATTATAACCAGCCTTAAAATTCCGTATAAATCATCGAATGCGCTAATAATTATAAGCGCGATAAACATTAATATTTGGCACATTTAAAGTACGAATCTGTACTATTAGAATTTGTGTACAGTACAGAAATGGATCGATTGTACCTCTGGACAGCAATGCTACGCAGGAAGCATTTGAAGACACGTAGGCGTCATGAATTCTTGCCAGAACTTCTTGTTTGTTCCTCGTCGCCCACTGGATTTACTGATGTGTGTTTGCGGTGTTGGAGGAGGAGCAGGCGAAATGTTTAAATGAAAACAAAGTTAAAACAAGTGGACACTTGCCAAGCCTGAGGACATTCTTTAATTCCTTACCCAAAAACTGAAAGCACAACTCCAGTTAACGCTGACAGAAATGAAAGATCTTTTAAACGGATTAGCGTTATACTTTTAAGCGGTTTCCTTCAACGCGGGCACTCGAGGTCAGGGGAAAAAAAATATCCAAGATTGATTTATGGGGCGAATCTAAAGGCGAAAACACGAAAAGACTACAAATACCCATGCATTCGGGAGAAACCGGCTTTGAAGAATTCATGCTGTTCTGCGCTAGGAAGTGACTGCGTGGGGAGTCCCCTTACTACCTTGGTTACCATGGTTAATTTTTGTTACTGACGAATCCCCCAGTGTGACGTCACAGACGGCAATTGCAAGGGTCAAATTGTTTTCAATTTAGAACGTCCTGTGTGGTTAATATGTTTGTAACTTCGCTGTCTTTTTGTGCGTATCACTTACCCTGGAGCTTACTTGACGTAATAGCATAGTCTGATAAAACATTCTGTCGTTATGATCATGTACACTTGAACTCGGTTTCTTCGCCACATGTCCGTGTCTACAGGAATGAATCTCCTTCACCACTGAATGTTATGTCACCGGTTCTTCTAATCTGAGTAAGACACGTTTCGTTTATTTACCTCTGTATTCCCGACAGACCTCACCTCTTCTGAGTGGGATCATGGCGTGTTTCTTGCCATATTTGTAATCTGCAACAGTTCATATGTGTGTCGTGGAATTTGGACTGTTTTCTCTTCAGGTCAGTGTCCACAGTAGTCACACGTGGACGCTGCTTCATAATTTTTCTGTCGATGTTCTGCTCCTCAGTATTTATCTAATATTCGGGACATTAATTAAAAATGTGGTACCTTCCGTTTTGTTGTTTGAATGTTTTGTTTCTAACATAATCGCTTTAACGTTAAACCACCGTCACTTTCAAACACCAATTATTGGTTAAGTCCAACTTTTTACGCTGTTTCTAAAGTGCCAACTAATGTCAGTATTTCTCGCCGAACTACATGTTTCGACTAGAAACTAGTCGACTACAAGTTCATTAATTGTACAGCCCATACAAATAATTGTTTTAGATGTACAACGTGCAAGATAATAATTAAAGCCTTTAAAATGTAAACAACTGCGTCTGCAGGTAGCAGACAGAATCCAAGGCAGTGCAGTACTTCGCGTGGACAATTTATTCTTTTTGTCCTCGTGTTTTTCTGCAAAGTAATAATTATGGCTTTAAAATATTGAAAATGTTTTTCTGTGTCGAAACCATTCCGTGCCATTTCTTACCACGCCATTTGTGCCGTCCCCCATAACCACACGTACATTTTCTGACACTTTTGTTTCGCTTTGCTTTCGTACTTGTTTGTCCTCATACACACCCAAATACCTGGAAATGCTTTAACCTGTGCGAGCAATGACTTATTCTGGCATGACTGTCTTCCAAATTAAGTATCCTTTAAGGAAGAAGCATCCTTGAGAGTCAACTAATTGTTTTCCCTTTTGGCGAAGGATGCTCTGCTGTCTACTTCTAGTTCTAGTTCTAGTTACTTCCTACTTAGAACTTGTAACCAATGACAAATTAAGGGAATTTCTTCCGATTTTACGGCTTGATCTCGTCTCCCGGATTACTCCAGTACTTCCAGTGTACTGGTATATATACAAATGTCCTCATGGATACATATTAAATAACTCATTTCACAGAACCAGGCTTTAATTATTCCATAAGTTATTTACAGAACAACAAAAGAAGTTCTGGGAAGAAGTATTTCCTATTACACAATTTAGTAAACGCCATGTCCATTACAGACAAGATAATATTGCCCACAAAATCGTGTTATGGAGATAATATTAAAATTAATCTAAAAAATAAGATGTTTCGGGTGGTCCCGAATTCAAATCGCGGTCCAGAGACCGGTTATCCTGGTCTAGATAATTCGAGGTCTTCGTCAGTCCCTCCAGATGAACGTCGCGAAGGTGCCTTAAATTAGGCCACAATCGTTTCTTTATCACTTCACTGTTCATGGCCTAAGGCACTGAAAGTACTCCTCATTCATCAAGGAGAAACAGAGCTGAGGAGGACAGGGTGAAGGCGCTTTGTTGGACAACCTTGGCAGGCTGCTGTTAGTGGCCGCTGAAGTCATTCGAAAGTGAATGACACCAGTGTTTACAATGACGATAGAATTCGACTGTTTAACGCCTGACATCAAACTGCGTCACAATTTGCGAAACGCTCAAAGAACAGCGCGAAAAAAAATGACTCAGCGGTTCCCAACTCGTATAACGCGAGTCTAGGTGTGTCGCGACATTCTAAATCCAAACGCGTTAATCAGCGGTTGATATTTCAGGTTCTCATGGCGTCGAGTATGAAGACGGCTAGGTCTTGGCCATCAATTATGGAGGCAACAAGCATATCTGAAACGTCGGTAAACTTGTTACAGCCTAAAGGAGGTGGCTGTGGACTATTTCAAAGGTATCACCTACTACTCCAGCACTTTCCTGGAGAGACTGAAGAAAAGCATGAAAACCACGTCTCACGACATCCCTCTCCGAGACGAGAAACGAACTCTGGGCATCCCAAACAAGTATAAGTGGTAATCGTTGAACAGAGACGTTCAGTGACCGGCTTAAGAGTCGGTAACGAGTGACGCTCAGAGCGTTGCCACGCACACACAATTTACACGGACAAACTCAAATACACCAGACACACGATCAAAACAAATGTTTGAGCAACTCAGAAAATAGTACAGAAGACCTTGAAAATGTGTAATTTGGTATCCAAAACACAATAAGGCAGTCCTCGCGTTGCAGGAATGTTTATCATTACCGTTGCATAATAACGAGAAATGTCGTAACGTACGAAAACAGTTTTATGGAACTCTGCGCTAGATCCGAAGCTGAACATAGGTCTAACGTGTTTGCAGTGCGATTACAACCCCCACTAAAACTAGTAACACGCAAATTTAACTTTTACGGCAACCAGCTTTAATTACATAAGCATAATTAACAAGCATCATTTTTTAAAAGCTTCCAGTTATACAACACACTTTAGAACGCAATGGGTCTAATCAACGCCATGGAGCCGAGTCCTTATCCAGAAGCCAGCATCATGCTCATTTAGTCAAGAATTTTCCTGTATTTTATGGAACCCGTAGATTTATTACCACGTTCACAAGAGCCCGCCACCGGTCAGCCAGATTAATCCAATAGATACCCTCGAAAATTATTTCTCTAAGATCCATTTTAATATTATAGTCTCATATACGTCTAGCAAGGTTTTGTGAATACCGCAATGAACCTGTTGGTTTCACAAAACGTGTGAAAATTTATTGACTCGAATTGTTATTAGCTACTCAAGAAGTTCTGTGTTCAATGGAGGTGGAAGGAAAACTAGGATAAAATCTAGGAATGAACTCTGTTGGCGAACGTTCATCGGATCATCCTGCGGTAAACGTATTCCTCGAAGACATAATTCCAAAGCAATTTCTACTTGTAAGCGGTGATTGTTCTACGAGTAATCAAAGACCACCGTTCATGTTGTACTTCTCAACATTCGTGCTGTAAAGGTGGCACACGCTTAAATCACGATTTTAATGGAGATGCCAAAACTGCAGAATTTTTCGAATAGGCCCATATTTAAAACAAATAAACACTCACAGCAGCAAAGCACCAGTAAAGCTGAACATGAGTTGTGTGTTCAAATTCAGGCCGGCTACTTAACCGATCACGAACGGGGGTTTCCACGCGAGTCCTCGGCATCTCAAGACTTATTTGGACTTATGTGGGCTAATATATAACCTACAAACCTCATTCAAAATCCTTCTCCAGAAGCTGATAATAACTCAGCTGGTCAGGAAATTCTCTGCCTTTTACGGAACGTCCATTAGAATCTCTTATTTTAGGTTCTCACGGTGAAGATGTGGATTTTGTGGATTGTGGATGTGAATCATTGTCTCTCCCTCTTAAGGAAGATGAAGGGTTCCGGGTGTTGGGAACAACGTGCTGACGAGAATATTGTAAACGAGAGAGAGAGAGAGAAAAAAAGAGAAAATCGTGTAAAAATTTCATATTTCAATCTCCTCAATTAATAACGTTAAAGTTACCGAATCAATGGAAATAATATGGGCGGGGAAAATGGCACGCATAGCAGAGATGACAAATGCATACAAAAGTTTAGCTGGAAAACCTCAACAGAAGCGATCAACTGGGAAATCAAGGCACTGGTGAGATAATATTAAAGTGGATATTAGAGAAACAGAGTACGAATCTGTGAAAAAGCTTCAAAAGCAAGTTACTAGGCTTCAAAAACTGTAAATTCTTAAAGCAAGTCCTTGTGTCATGGGAGATGGTGGTCCAAAGTTCCGTAGGAGTAGTTCCAGATGTTCACACCGAAGTCGGTGTCCGGCGCCACACAATGGAGATGATAACATTATCTCCTCACAGCATCTACCTCAAAGCAGCTCATCCAATTCGCAGCCACACAACTTGGTCTTTTACTCGAAACCCTTCAGTCCCAAACGTGACTACAGAACACTAAGTTTCTGTACGTGTCTCTCTGACAGACCTTACAAATTTCCTTGAAACGTTTCAGAGGCAGGTAGACGGTAATGACGAGTACATTGAAACCAGACCGTAACCAATTCGTGAGAACCACATACAAAAGAGAAGTTGCATTCACGCGCATCAAACGTTATTGATTTCCTCTTGTTCACATTTTAGCAGAACCTTCAATATTTTGCTTGTACAGATCTGTACAAAGAGACAAATATAAATAAAACCATATATATATATATATTTATTTATTTATATATTTACGCACGATGCGAAATGTCGTCTTCTAACACACACATCTATCCACATCCACTGTTCTTTTCTTGCATAAAGCGTGAAGCAACGAGATTTCATTAAAATATATGCGTCGTGGACAATAATTCTGAGCAATCAGCTTTTCGTACAACTGACCTGTCTTCAAATTTAGTACTTTATAGTATTATATGAAGTATTTTCTTATCTTATTTTTTACACAGACTGGAACGAACTGTGGTAATTATGTCACGGTATGTGTTGTTTATTAAGGTGAAATATGTCTCTTACAGGAGCTCGTCTGCTTAATATTTTTACGTTCTTGCTTCGAGCCTGTGCACACAAACAAAGGCGAAGTAAACAGGTTAGCGGACCGAAAAGAGAACAGATAGCAGAACAGAAAAAGTCACATAATCAGGATTTTTATAATTTAACTACTATTAAATCGACGATAGTGCGATTTATTGACAGGACACGTAGCACGCGTGGGGTTTTTGGTAGAAGACCCTCAAGAATGGACGTCACTTGCGGGTTCTAAGAGCAGATGGGACGATACTAAATAAGCACGATTCTTGGGTGTGTACTAGATTTATTTAACTCGTATGGTCCGGTGGCTGGCTTTTGTGAGAACAGTATGAACGTCCAGGTTCTGTTTATTGAGTCTAACTTCTTTACTACCTGAGCAGCCATTATCTGTAAAGATTCACTGTGCTTCAGATGCGTGGTGGCATTTGGTAGCTAGAGATTCGTAAGATGAACTCGCTTATACTTCTTAGATCATTCTTCTGGGGTCAAACGGGCAAGGTCTAGTGTGGATTCTGAGCCGTTGGAGTCGTAGTAGAGAGCTGTATTTATCGACCACATATCTAAATATAAAACCAAGGATATTTTTTATCTACGTAGTTTTAGGTTCCTAAAGTTTGGCTCCTGTGCAAATTAAACATCCCAGCTCATCATGAGGTCATTGTCAATGACCCCAATAATAATAGTAAAAAAAAAAGTCTGCTGTTCATGTACGGGACTGTGTTGACATAATTTTGTTTCGTGAAGGTGAAATCACGCGTTTGATTGGAATTTTACGTTTTCTACGCGACGCATGAGATAAATCACACAAAGCTTTGTTGTTATTTAATGCCATATTTACGAAGCAGAATATATTCTTAAAAATCTTATAATCCCTTAGCTATTTAAGACGTTTTACTCCATTTATAGCGCAGAAAATATCATTGCAATGTCCACAAGACTCCGCAAATAAACTCCGTCCTAAGCCAGTTAAATCCAGTCAACAAATTCCCACCCAATGTCAATACAATTTTAATATTATTCTTCACCACACCTGTGCCCCTAAGCGGTCTATTTCCTTCAGCATTTTCGACTAAATTCTGCATGCTCTTACCATTTGTTCCACGCTTGTCATCCCATCTTTCATAATTTGATCGCCACGAAAACAAATTACGAATTTCCATCTACATTACGCAATTGTCTCCAACTTCCTGCATCTCCCTCTCTCTTAATCTCAAACATTCTCCTCAACCCTTTGTTCTCACACACCCCCTTCGTGTGAGATTTCACACTTACTACGCAGCCCCCGTTCACTTCAGTCTAAGATCATAATTGTGTTTAAACTGACGCAATAAATTGGCTCTTAGTTCCGTCAGGCGTGCTTCGCAACTGCAGGAGATATCCTGTGTGTTTCAATTCAACACCGCCGGTACACCGTAACTAATTGCAATATTTTAAGAAGGAAGGAACACGAACCGTATAAATAAAATAATTGCAAATTACTGCGAAACAAAAAAAGAACTTGGTTAAACACAGGCATAAGATTTTATCTATTCATTTAATCGTGTAGTTACTCCTGCATTACCAAACCCATTATAAAGAGATGAAAATATTTAGTGCCCCCACGCGCCTGGATAACTTAATCGATGTATTCAATGCCTGTAGGATTTAAGAGCAGAATTTTCTTCCAAGTCTTAGAATATTAACCACTGACAGACGTTCGTTGACCAAGTTGCTCTGCTATCGAAACCAACAGACTGATCTACGACGTACTGTGCCGCAAAGTTAGATTTTAAGACCTCTGCAACTGTGTAATTTATTCCCACGCCACGCTCATGTAAATTTCACTGACCTTAAAATTCAAGAGAACAAAAAGAAAACTGAACTCTGAATTAAAGGACTTAGGTCACTTGTCAGTTGACTTCTTCTGGTCATTATCTCGATACGTAAACTTGTACGAGGTGCGATCGGAAAGTTTCAAGACTGCGCCTATAAAAACCCGTACACTTATCTCAGGTATTAAATTCATCCATCACCCTCGAAGTAGTTCCCCTGGGAGTGAACACAACGATCCCAGAGCCCCTGCCAAGCCTGGAAGCATCCCTGGAAATCTTTCTTTGTCAGCCTGTCAAGCACCATCTGCGATTCTGCCTGAATCTCTTCTATCGTCTCAAATCTCCTTCCCTTTAGCTGAATTTTCATCTTTGGGAAGAGGAAGAAGTCACATGGAGCTAAATCCGGCGAATAAGGAGGGTGCGGGATGACGGCCATGGTGTTTGAGGCCAAAAACTGCCGAACTTTGAGGGCGGTGTGCGCTGGCGCGTTGTCATGATGCGTCGCATGTGGAGTTCTTCCTTTAGAATCAGCTGACAGGTCCCATAGCCTATCCCAACAATGTCGCACAAGTCGTTGATGGTACGACGTCGATCTTCGTGAATGGCCTGCCGAATCTTCGTAACATTTTCGGGCGTTGTGCTCGAAGATGGTCGTCCAGAACGCTCGTCATCATCGACAGAGGTTCGGCCATTTTTAAAACGTGAATGCCACACAAAAGTTTGTGCACGACCCATTGCGGACTCCCCAAATGCTTGCTTTAGCATTTCATAGGTTTCCGTAGCCGTTTTGGCGAGTCTTTGGCAAAATTTGATGCACACGCCATTCCGAAATCGCAGGAGGGTCGGTGTAATGCACTTCCAAAACGCCCGTAACTAAGAAACAAATGCTAATTCGATGATGCCGGCTGGCACACTGATTCACTATGAATGTAGGCCGCACCCCCTAGCGGCAGAAGCTCGTACTACATCCGGTTCGCCCTCTATTGACAGAGTCTTGAAACTTTCCGATCGCACCTCGTATCTTTCTGTTAGCTTCTTACAAGTTCGAACGCCGCCATATTGATTTTCGTGATGGCAAGTCGTTGAAAGGTATCAGCAGGATGCAGAGACGTCTAGTTGCGTGATTTTCACACCCATTTTCGTCGAAATCGGTCAATTACTGTATGATCCTGTTAATGGAGCAGGGGACTGACTGACGTATGGAGAGAGGGAGACAGCAGAATGAGTTTCGATTGGAGCCACAGGCAACAAATTTCTTTCTCTGCAACTTTGCACAGCTCATTGCACTTCATGGCCATTTCTTGCATGTAGTTCTGTTGTAATACAGATACAATGAGCAGAGTCGCAATCTGTTTCATTTGAATTCACCATGACGAACAAGAAAACAGGCTCACGCGCTCCTCGTGGTGACATTGGAAAGGTGTGTCTCGATTAAACATGTCTTAAGTGGACCGTAAACTCTGTTACATGATGGCAGGAGCTTGTACAACACTTTCGATGACGCACGCTTAATAAATATTAGAGATTTTATCGAAATCAGTAACAGTGATTGAAATTTTAACAAATAACAAAAATATTTTCTAAATACGTACAAATCTCCCCAACTCCAATATGTCAAAAAAAAATATAAATGCATTTCTAAAATTATATTTATTCGTATGAGTATAATATGGGTTTTGAAATTAGTTAAAGTGAATGAAACGAAAGCGTTTAACAATGCGTAAATGCAAAAATACCAGACTACTGGCCCTAAGTGTAGCACATCGAGGTTTATGTGACTCTGTCCACGGAAACAAAACATGTTTGTAAACTGTTATGTATTTCATGCCAGTTCTTGGGAAAATCGTAAAACCTCGATTTGAGGTTAAGTACCACGTAGGCCATACATACCGAAGTAAGCCAACTTTCATTAAATTTAATTGAATTCCAGAGATGAAACAGACAGACGGACAGATATCCCGTTATTCACGCGATATATAGTGCCATGGATAAAAGTACAAATATGAACTCCAATTCTACACCAAATTTAGTGAAAATCCTTTCATTCAAAAGTTATTGGTAAGAATTATCACACAGACTTGATACCGTAAGCCTGTCTTCTAAACATTCAGCATTCGTGTTGGGAACTGTCTCTAATTGCGTGTTCATATTTCACAACAATTTTCGAGTTAAAGAACAATGTCACTTCCTTATATAAAGCATCTAGGTCAACCACGACTAGACTTCGCGGAATTTTTAACAGTATTTTTTTAAAAAATGTTGTTTTTTTCAGGAAACTGTGTAGGTTAAGGCGTATTGCATGATAGTGTATGGCATGACTGTTGTAAGTAAAAAAAGCGCGGATTTATGCCACGGATCCAGTTATTAAACAACTGGCAAATAAGCCAACAGTTCTGAAACATCTCGTCAATACTGTCTCATTCTTACTGAGCTGCGCCTATAAAGAAATCAAAATATTCATACGATAGCCATAAAACACGTGTCCGTCGTCTACCCACGACAGAAGCCAGCAATATTTTAAGAATTCAGTTCGTACCGCGAAGAAAACACACCTCTTCACCGTTACAAATATCAACTAGTTAATGCCACCTAAGGAGTTAACCGCAGTTCACAACGATAATCCTACAAGATCCATACATACAAAATACACAGCTTCAGATTGTTAAATCTGGCGGTACGTATGGTTACCACTGGGAATTAAAGGTTTAAATAGGGGACAGAAATAACTTAGTACAGAGCTGGCTGCTGCAGGCTCGGTGATCGTGGGTTCGAATCCTGACAACCACAGCATTCAGACCGTCTCTGGCACCACCCAGATTTGAATACAATGACTATTGGGGGTCTATTCGAGGGGGAAAATGCGACCGGAGCGTGAACACAAGCACTCTTCACCTAGAGTCGTGTTTAAGACTAACTGGGCCTAATCCTACCTCAAAGGTAGTCAAAAAATCCGTGTCTCACCATCAGAATACAGCACGAAATCTGTTCATATATATCATGGTAACGTACAATTTATGTTTTTGAAATGTCACGAACAGATTTAAACGTTGGGAGATGTCGGAAGCCATTTCTAATGCTGATATAATCAAACGCCAAACAAATTCAGATCATAAAGGGTAAAAATTATGAACAAATTTTCTATATAATCATCTTCTGCGGTGTATAGTCCATGGACAATTTCCATGTCAGACGAAAGTGTTTCCAAATCCTCCAGCTGTCCACATCATTCTTCCTTTGATTCATTATACATACAATGCATTTACTACATATTTCAACCATTATCTAGTCATTTACTTCAATAAACTGTAATTCTTTTCCTGGCTTTATACTGTCCTCTTTCCATATATGTCACAGGCACGATTTAGAATTCTGCTTGTCTTTCCATAATTGTACGAACAGACTCGTGATTCTCCATAGCGTCTCCATGAGAATGCGGAGATTCTATCCTCAAACAGATCACAGAAGCTTCCACCACCACAAACTACTCACGAATAACACTCGCCTTCCCACTCCTCCTAACTCCATAAACTTCTGCAACTTGAAACCTACGTTTCGGAGGTGTTTGATGCCTCCATCATTAGGGCGATAAAGGAGATCATCAGCCTGATGAGAGAAGCATCAAACAAGCCAATCATAAAACACGACGCCGTAACCTAGAATACAACCACATGATAAAAAACGTCGATATACAAAACAATAATTAATGTAGGAGAATAAAGATTAATTACTCGTTGATTCTTGGCTTATTTAAAGATGCTCTTCCAACTACATTCTTTATACAGATTCGAATTGTTAGGTGACTGTGGCTAATAGATTCAAAGCATGTGTAAGTCAGTAGTCGTGGCCTATTCTAAGATATTTTCTCATTTACCTGAAGAAAAGTAATAAAACTATTACAAAAACTCAGATAACATAGCAAGTCTCTGAAACGAGATTATTTGCGAATTTATCCGAATGTAAACAAATAGTTGACCACCATTCGATTTCAACATTCTTAGAAATTGATAGAAATGCTAACTACTCCATTTCATCTGTCTCTGACAGGCATACAGTGCTTAAATGACAATAATAATTGTAGTTCCAAGAAGCAAAACCCTACATAAGAAATTAACAGTAGTCTCGACTAGTCAATAGAATTCACCGCATTTATGGAACTCAAATGCTCATTACCTTGTTCACGAAATCCCACTATCGGTCCCTGTCCTGAATCATATTAATCCAATTCAGACCCTCCAACCCTCTTTCCCTAAGATGCATTTTAATATTACCCTCCCATCAATGCTTACGTCTTCCGAGTGGCCCTTCCTCTTCAGGCTTTCCATCCACAAAATTTTGTTCCAATTTATTATCTCCCCGTTCGCGCTGCATACCCCACCCATCTCATCCTCCTTGATTTGATCATCCTAATGATATTCGGTGAAGAATAAAAACTATGGACCTCCCCCTTTTCTAGTTATCTCCTGCCTCCTGTCATTTCGCCCCTTTTAGGTAGAAATATTATCCGAAGTGCCCTATAATAATAATAATAATAATTATACAGCCCTAATTTTTATATGGAAGGCGGATATAAATGCTGCCTTCCTGATACCCTTCCCACATGTTTCGTACCCCCACTATCGCGGCATCTAGAACTCTCAAGTTCCTCCTAACTCTTTTCCCTCCTTGCATCACAAATGCAGCTCATCCCTCCCTCCCTCCCTACCTGCACACACAGTCCTCTCCTCCCACTATCACCTCCTCCTAAAATCACCACGAAGATCAGCAACGTGCGACTTCTTTTTCGAAAATAAAAACTCAGCACCGTTGGGCATCAATCGCTCATTCGAACATTTAAAACCGTGCAGTGAACATCGCGCCGACCCCCACTCTTCCGGTGTTCCTCAGGGTCATTGATACACTCACGAGCCGGCAGCAAAGTACGTTGCCCAGCAGTGTCTTCGTTTCGAAAAGTGAACACTCACTCTTCTGAATCATCGGTAGTGTTTTGTCTGGCGTAGTGCATGAAATTCAAAAAAAAGGAGTTTAAATCAACCTCCATCGGATCAGATTGTTGCCCTCTGCAAATTAAAAAAGAACAGATCTGATTGTTACCTTTTGAAAATCAAAAAACAACTCAAGATATTCTTCCAAAACCGTAGATTCAAATAAATACCCGTGACATTTCAAAACGAAGACCTAAATTATATACTAAAATAAAACTTTTGAACGGAACTGTGTCACCGAAAGCAGAAATTCGTCTCGTCAAACGAGTGGAAGGCACAAATAATCGACGTACGCAAGAGGTTACAGCTGCCGGAGATTGAAAATGAGGTAAGCAGCGCAATAATACTCTAAGTGTTGCGGTCAACACTTGTTACCGGACGAATCGTACATTGTTTTCGCCATATAACTTCAAAAACTTGATTGCCCATTATGTTCACGCATGCTCAATACTCTTGGTTGTTTTATTGGAAGCTATCAATCGAATTATTATGCATAACTTAAATAATTATAAGTATTATTATTATTGTTAATTATTAATACTGTACATGTATAACTTTAAGTAATCTCTTTTTGTAGTATTTTTCTTTATTATTTCATTATTATTGTATATTTATCAGTGTTTGCCTGTTATTGGTTTCCTGTTGTTGGCAAACACGTAAATAAATTAATTGAATTGAATTGAACTAAAATGCTAAATAAAATGTAATCAGAAAATTATTTGCTTTTAGAAACTATTCAAACTGTTGCATAATTTAACATTTTCAAAATTAGGGAAGAACAAAATAATAGTATTAATTAGTAAAAATGACACTCGCTTACATGTTTCTATTCAAGATAAAGACAATCTGTAAAATATACCAGGTAATAAATTGGATTGTACGCAGAGGTAGCGTTCAACTACATTTTTTTTTACTCCTGATTTAAAGACTGGAATAATATCTGTAGCGACAAAAATGCGTCACTTTTAGAACAAGCAGAAATTCTTTTGACGGACAATCACCGTCTAAAGTCCAATAGCTATAGCATCATTCTTCAACAAATGCTTGTCAATAATAACATCTGCCAAGTTGGACTAATCTTATAATTTCTGAGTGGAACTAAGCGGACAACGAAGTAAGCTGAAACACGTCAAAATATGTAATTGTGTTTCTCCCACATTTGCTTCCAGGGTCTGGAACGGTCACACACTCACACACACACACACACACACACACACACACACACACACACACACACAGAGAGAGAGAGACAGAGAAGTGTAGGAAATAGTTGTGTTCCTTGCCTGTTCCAGCGTTTAAGTCTCCACCGTAATTATCAGAGATGCAACACTTCGCGTATATTACTGGATGCAGACAACCACACCGCGTAGAGTACAAAGAAAAAAGACGAAGGGGCAAAACTATTTCAATATCGACCTCGACATTAACACCGCACCGTAATTAAATTCCTCTTACACTGTTAGAACATTTCCTCTGCTACACGTTCTTAATTCTTCCGACTGTTTTTCGACGCATTTGTTCTTACATAACGGTACGTGTTAAATATAAGTAAGATTGTAATCTTATCACAAAGAAGGCCAGTTCTTCTCATGTTCTGACTAATGTGTAACGAAAAGATAATTAATTTCACACAATTTAATGAAGCTGGAGGAAGCAGCGTCTTCGTGTGATGTATATAAAAGTTTTCTCATCAGTTAAAAGTACAATGCACAATGTTCTAAGATATTAAGTATAATAACATTAAAATAATAATATGTGCTTTATAAACAGGTCCCAAACATTTTCTTAACGATTTCCTAATGGTTTATAACATACGTTTATTAATAAAACTGCAGTAATGTTATGCTATATGTTTCACACACTATCTGACAACATGATTTTAATATTACTCTTGCATAAACTTTTATTATAGCATCTTACGCTTCAGATTATTGTAAGATTTGTTACTTTGTCTGATTCACTGGACCTAATTTGAGTTAATTCTCCACTGTCTGAGGCATAATACAAACTACGTTTCGAGAATTTGCTTACTCCTGTCAATATAATCACAACAAATCACACGAAGACATAATAAGTCAGTACAACATGTGTTGAGTATATAATATTTATCATAAACAGTAGACAATATTCTACAAAACGAAGATATAATTCTCTCAAGTTATAGTGGATTTTGTGTAAATATTACGACTTATAAAAATAACGCGTAAATAATTTTAAAGTGTGTTTTAATATCATGGTGAGAAGTCTTCTTTACAATGATTGTAGTTATAATTTGGTTAACAGATTTGCCATTGACCCAAAAATTCATTACCGTTCTCACAAAAGCCAACTATTTTCTCTACACTGAGCCATTTTAATCCATCCCATAACTTTGCATCATATTTTTCCAGTATCATTTGTAACATTTCCCACTTATGTCCGCCTTGATCTTGGAGTTTTCATATCGAACTGTGCACGCATTTCTTATTTTCCCCTCGCTGAAATGCTTGTCGAGCCCATGTCAATGTTTTTAAACGCAGTGTTTATTAGAGGTCAGGAACAGGAACCCCACAACCGTTGCCACAGCAACTAAGGAGCGCCTTCACTGACCTCTTGTCCACGTTCATACATCTTCCCTTCCCGGGTTCCGACTCGATGTGTTCGGTAGTGGTTCTGCTAGGACAGGTTAGCATTCATCTCTTATGCTACACATGAGGTTTCTCGCTTACTAACATACGAGGTCTAAAAATTAAGTAACTGGACCGATACTAATATGCAACAACAAGTGACATTTATGAGTTAGCGCCAGTTGGATCACGTGACTACATGATTCGGCAGTTCTCGTCAAACAGTCGTTAAGATTCAGTTTGTTTTATGTTGTAGTAGGCCTGATTCTTCTATTCATACAGTCTTTTTGTTTCTCAATAACTTATGAGAAAAGAAATTTGCTGAGTCAATTCAAGAAGATACATTCCAGCATCCTGTGGAGGTTTCTAAAAAAATAAATACGACCGATATATTATTTTCGTCAGCTACAACGAGACTTTATTTATTACTGTAACAAAAACGTTCATAATACATACGGATACGTGTTTCGGTCTATCAAGATTACCATAAGACTTTTTACAACAACAAAAAACACTTAAAGCATCATTCAGAAATGTTAGTTTCGACTAAGAGAGGGAATCAAAGTCTGGAAGTAGTACAGATGAAATTCTTAAGATTTCCAAAAGTGGACCACAAATAAATAAGGAAGTGACAAGAAGAAGAAGAAGAAGAAGATCAATAATTATCCCTCCATTTTTAAATGAATCACTATGGAAGAAGTAGGTTACAGCTGACCCTGACCGACTCAGAAGGTCATATCAAAGGTCACTTTTCGTTTTGTCCAGCAGAACATCCATGCACTCGTAAGATTCCTTACTTCATACAATGAATGGCTGTTCATAAGTTAATGGCACACGACAAATTATACATAATGTAAGAGAATACCACATTGTATGAAATCGCGGGAGAGGTTTTATTAAACCCAGCTTTCGCGTGTAATTGCAGGATATGCGGGCAGTCAGAATACTTTCCGCAAAACAGTGACCGTAATTTGACGACATTCTGCAAGCATCGTGACCCAGGTATTTCAAATTACATGCTGCCTGCTACTAAACACAGGAAAAAAATTAGTTTTTATTTTGATCTTTCCGGAGCGTCATTAGAAGCTACGGAACAAGTATTAGAAATCTCAGAACCTCATTTCTTACATTCAGGTCTGCATTCACATTTTCTACAAACATCCACAAAACGTATAAGTTCTAGAAAGAACTCATTACAGCGACAAACGTGATATAAGCCACGCTATGTTCAAAAGACTACCGCTTCAAACCTCAACTGATTTACCAAGTTTGTGTTTATTTCAATTTGTTTTTCTCGCGTGTGTCAAGACAGCAACTTCAATCACGGCCGCCTCCTTTAAAATTCTTACCAACTCAAAATTAAGATATATAATCTTTCATTCTACATTGTATAATGTTTTTGGTCGAAACAACATCGTTAATAATAAAAAATTAAAAACTGAAAAAGTCTATTTGCATTCAACCAATTTAACCCGTAAGTGGACTTGCAATATGTTTTCATTGGTAAGTTCAATTTTACTTAATTTAACTTTTTAACACTCCCGAAGTTATGAAAGGGGCATATTGTTTTTAAAAACTGAATATCTTGCCGCAGCATCTTTGGTGTGGAGTATTATCAGAGAGAAATCTGTCCTGTCATCTTCTGACACATTAAGGAACTATTCGCAGCATCCAGACAGACACAATGAAAATATGAAAGAAGAAACAGAAAATGACATTCTGCTGTAAATCACAAATATAAATGATTAAGAGTTATGTTTAAAGCAATGTGAAATGAAACTTAAAACATTTCCGACACGAAATGTTAACGCCATCACAAACGTTTTAATATAATGCGACCATTACTTCCGAGTGTAAGGAAATTAAAATAAAATTTGTCAAGATTTAATTTTAGTGTATAAGATTAATTTCACTGTCCACCGTGTTCCACAGTTCCTCTTCAGAAGCAATTTCTCTGTTTATTAATTTTTTACGATAATTGTTCTTTCACTCTAGTGCATGAGCAGTCGCTTATTCGTAATTGCAAACCTGTGGACAGCTTTGAAATAAATTACATGTCTATCAACGACAATAAAGATTTCGTATTCTGAGTTTAATGTTTTTTTCTACAAGCCAATTTTAAAATAATAAACAGAGGACACAGAGCAAGAAACCAGAGAAAACCGAAAGTTTAATGTTCAGCATAAAATAAGAACATGTCACCTAAGTTAAAAAATTATCTAATGAGCTTGTACTACTGCACACAGTAACCAGTATAAGAAAACTTGGCAATTTTTTAGACGAGAAGTGTCATTCACATTGCTGAGGTTTCTAGTTCTCTCGTTCATGCTATTCATATTGGGTTCTCATTTAAAACAAATCACCCTGTACTTCCGAACCGCGTTCCGTTTCGTCCGACCTATCTAGTGGTATATATGTAACAATATACGGCTTAACGCATAACTTGTAGTTTTGTAGACACTGACATCCGTTTCAGAGGCCCTTCCTGCCTCCATCATCAGGGCGATCCTAATGATGGTGGCAGTAAGCTACAACAGAATAAATACGACGCCGTGGAAAAGTTGTCAGCGACATTCAAAGAAATGTTGTCAAAGTCTAAAATCTAATCCGTGAGATGATCGGTGTAGCTGTAACGCCTCAGGCTTGTACACTGAATTACCCGGTTCAAATCTCGGTCTGGTAATCTCATACCCCGACCGAGGTTTATAGTGCCCTCTGTCTCATTTCGTAGTACTTACAGCCTCTGCAAATTAGAATCAGCGAGCAATCAGATATTCGATAATAGTCACGAAAGTAATATATTTACATTGTCAATGAGGAATTTCATAATTGCTCTTAAGGAAATGTTTTCCCGACAGTCATGTCAAGGGGAAAGAGAGGATTTTGGGACAAACATAACAGATGATAAATGCAAACACTTAGTCGGAAAGCCTGAAGAGATTACGTTCGCATATTCCATTTGAATATTATCCTACTTTCTCGGTCTGGGTGTTCCTACACGAAGACGGAAGGACAATATTAAAATGGAATTTTGAGAACTCGGGTGGCAGAGTACAGGACCAAGTGGCGGTGAACAGAAAATTAACCTTCGGGCCCCATACAATGCAGGGATTTTCTCAACTGTCCTCTCAAAGAAGGACTATACGCCATGGAGTGCATTAGATTAACACCGTTGAGAAGACTTGTATTCATGGTCAACAGATGTGTATTTGCAAAATTACGACATCCTGAGTAGTCATACTAAGGCAATGCTTTTGTGCTGACTTACAAAGGCAAAGTTAGTTTTGTGCACAATATAATAAACAGAGAAATAAAGTGAAATTTAAATGTCATGTTTAAATCATTAATAAAAATTCATCACTCCATACTTCATTTCTTATATGACTCGTCCTAAAGTTCTGTCCTGTTAGTTTATGGTGACCACCGTACAGCGCAAGTGGGGAAGGAAGATAAGAGTAGTGGGGGAAAGGATGCTTACGAGCAAACACGCAAATATAGGAAGACGAAATAGTGACCTCGTAGTTGCATTTACTGATGTACAATCATGCAGAAGGTACCTATTGATACGTTGCTGTACTTTTGACTAACCTCTGTTTATGTGCACAATTTTGTCTTATAATTTAAATAGTATAGGCAGCATATAGACCGAACAATTGATGTTTTATGCTCGCTAATATCACCATGCTAAACATCTCACGAACAACCTCACCCGACCGCAGATATCAGACAAAAGAGTCCCAGACACCCATAAAGAGAAGTTTTTAATAATGGACTCGACCAAGTGTTCTGCGCATCCAAAAGGGTCTACGGCCTCCATAAAATCATGGCAGTATTTTTTTCGTCATTGAAGTGAAAGTACATACCCAGCGAAGGTAGTATGTTGACGTGTTTAGGAACACGCAAGTCCTCTTGCATGAACAGCGAAGCTCGCGTCTAATTAGCGACGTAACTTCATGCTGAAGTCCTTTGGAGAAGGCGCGTATCACGGTATGAACATGCTAATTAAAACGCGTGTTTGATGGCTACACACCCCAGGCTGGAGATGGTTAACGACGCATTTTAACTCATAACAGAATACCATAGAACAGTGAAAGCAAGATAATTTTAATTTTTTTTCAAAGTGTTAGCCAGGCTAATATGGCTAACACGGTTAACATGAACGCTCTGTCTCTGGTTTTGATATTATCTTCCTATCTACACACGGGTCTTCAAAACTTCCCTTCAGGTTTCAGAAAAAACGTTTCAATCACATTTTTGTCTCTCCCATGCGTGCTACATGTCCCTCCCATCTCATTGTCTTTGATTCGAATGCTGTAATAATATTAGATGAAGAGTGTAAATGTTGAATCTGTTGTATATAATTTAGTATTTTTACCCCAAACGCATTTGTTCAGACTCCTAATTAATTCCAAAAATTTTGCGCTTTTCTCGTGGACTACACGTGCAGCCACGGCGTCGTTCCGTTGCTATGGCTTTACCCTCACGCGGACACACTCGCGCCGCGATCGGGATTCGAACCCGTGACTGCAGTGCTACAGCGATTCAGAACCCTCGGCTCGCGTGCACAAGACGTTCAGCAAACGCGCGACTTATAATCATCAGTAAATTGCTTCATTTTGCCCTCATTCTTACCAGCAAATATTTCGTGTCATGTTCTCTGTATTTATGGGGGTTTTTTGTTATGTTTTTTTTACTTTAATTAAAGATCAGCGTCTTCCCATTGCTTCCAAGTATCTTGTTCAATTGTCTTGTAAAATAGTTTTTGCACACTTTAGCAGAATTATAAAGACTGTGTGCCGCAAAACAACCGACAACGTTTACTGAACCGTTTCGTGCGTAATTTTAAAAACGAAATTATAGCAACGCGATGGTCGACGTCAATGGACTAATAATTATCACCGGTAATATGTATGACCAATAAAAAGAAAAGAGAAATTGATAACATTGGTGTAAAAAATCTTAATGAGGCCAGACTTAGTCCAAAGCTGTACATTTGGAACGTGTTCCAGGATTGCGATAAAAATTAGGACACGCTTATGAAACTCGGGTGCTATAAATAGGCAGACTGACGCATCCAAATGAAATTTGAGTTATTCTTTCAAAAGAATTTTCACACTGGCTGAAGTGTCCGTCCTTCGACCGAGTATCTCCGAAATAACGAAGCAGCAAGTCAACGCCGATCTCCTGGGTTACAAAACTTACAAGTCCACGCGGTGTTACAACCCAGAAGCAGACATCGACATATTCACTTCAGCGAGAACCTTATTGCTCTAATAATAAAATTATTGTCACATCAAAGACTATTTACTTTGCTCTCGGCAAGAACGGCGTAAGAAAAATATAATATTTCATTTCACTTCTTAACCAGTACCAAAGTTTATACAAAACAGTTTATAACACTTCATCGAGATAACATTAATATTGATTTCTGCTGAATACTGCTCATTCGTTGCTTCAGAGCTGAACGCAGGTGCACGATTGCTTACTCTTTAGGAATAATCCGCTCTCATTGCTGGAGTATGCAGTCGCAACCATTAAACAAAAATCTTCCTTATACGCCCAAAGGAAGAGGACTTGTTAGCCATCACATTCTCCTTGTCAAGGTCGCAGGTGTAACGTGAAAACATTCTTCGCATTCCCATAAGTTATTACAAAAAATAAATTGTCTGCTTTCGTAACGTACAATTAAGCAAAGGTTTTTATTATTCGTTGATCGCACAAAGTGCGTAAGAAAACGAACAAATAATGTCGAAGATTTCCGTCTTCTGGGTTGTTGCGCTGTGTAGTCTGGTCGATGTTAACCAACGTTTCAGAGGTCATACTGCCTCCGTCATCAGAGTATGAAGATTTCCGTCTTCTGGGTTGTTGCGCTGTGTAGTCTGGTCGATGTTAACCAACGTTTCAGAGGTCATACTGCCTCCGTCATCAGAGTATGAAGATTTCCGTCTTCTGGGTTGTTGCGCTGTGTAGTCTGGTCGATGTTAACCAACGTTTCAGAGGTCATACTGCCTCCGTCATCAGAGTATGAAGATTTCCGTCTTCTGGGTTGTTGCGCTGTGTAGTCTGGTCGATGTTAACCAACGTTTCAGAGGTCATACTGCCTCCGTCATCAGAGTATGAAGATTTCCGTCTTCTGGGTTGTTGCGCTGTGTAGTCTGGTCGATGTTAACCAACGTTTCAGAGGTCATACTGCCTCCGTCATCAGGGCGATGAGTATGAAGATTTCCGTCTTCTGGGTTGTTGCGCTGTGTAGTCTGGTAGATGTTTACCAACGTTTCAGAGGTCATACTGCCTCCATCATCAGGGCGATGAGTATGAAGATTTCCGTCTTCTGGGTTGTTGCGCTGTGTAGTCTGGTCGATGTTAACCAACGTTTCAGAGGTCATACTGCCTCCGTCATCAGAGTATAAAGATTTTCGTCTTCTGGGTTGTTGCGCTGTGTAGTCTGGTCGATGTTAACCAACGTTTCAGAGGTCATACTGCCTCCGTCATCAGAGTATGAAGATTTCCGTCTTCTGGGTTGTCGCGCTGTGTAGTCTGGTCGATGTTTACCAACGTTTCAGAGGTCATACTGCCTCCGTCATTAGGGCGATGAGTATGAAGATTTCTGTCTTCTGGGTTGTTGCGCTGTGTAGTCTGGTCAATGTTAACCAACGTTTCAGAGGTCATACTGCCTCCGTCATCAGGGCGATGAGTATGAAGATTTCTGTCTTCTGGGTTGTTGCGCTGTGTAGTCTGGTCGATGTTAACCAACGTTTCAGAGGTCATACTGCCTCCGTCATCAGGGCGATGAGTATGAAGATTTCTGTCTTCTGGGTTGTTGCGCTGTGTAGTCTGGTCGATGTTTACCAACGTTTCAGAGGTCATACTGCCTCCGTCATCAGGGCGATGAGTATGAAGATTTCTGTCTTCTGGGTTGTTGCGCTGTGTAGTCTGGTCGATGTTTACCAACGTTTCAGAGGTCATACTGCCTCCGTCATCAGAGTATGAAGATTTCTGTCTTCAGGTTGTTGCGTCGTGTAGTCTGGTCGATGTTTACCAACGTTTCATAGGTCATACTGCCTCCATCATCAGAGTATGAAGATTTCCGTCTTCTGGGTTGTTGCGCTGTGTAGTCTGGTCGATGTTTACCAACGTTTCGGAAGTCATACTGCCTCCGTCATCAGGGGGATGAATATATCGCCCTGATGAAGGAGGCAGTATGACCTCTGAAACGTTGGTAAA
Organism: Zootermopsis nevadensis; assembly: GCF_977971745.1. Classification (NCBI taxonomy): domain Eukaryota; kingdom Metazoa; phylum Arthropoda; class Insecta; order Blattodea; family Termopsidae; genus Zootermopsis; species Zootermopsis nevadensis. The sequence goes on from NW_028259160.1 coordinate 15,466,250, forward strand.
CATCGACTAGACTACACAGCGCAACAACCCAGAAGACAGAAATCTTCATACTCTGATGATGGAGGCAGTATGACCTCTGAAACGTTGGTTAACATCGACCAGACTACACAACGAAACAACCCAGAAGACAGAAATCTTCATACACATCGCCCTGAACACATGACAGGGAGAGACCACTCGAGAAAGAACTAAGCAAATATTAAAGAATATTATTAAAATGGATCTCAGGGAAGTGAGATGGTAGCAGTGGATTCCATAGAGTAACAGACTATTAGAAACACGGGTTCCATAAAAGACAGGCATTTGACTAGTCGAATGTAGTATCAGGTTCTCAAGGAGGACTCAGCTCCAAGAGTTGGTATTGTCATCCTCGATTTACATCCGTCTAACGGGAGTTATGACACTACCCACGAGGAATGTCTTTTTTATATATTAAGACTGAAAGTTCTTTTTACATGTAATGATAGAGTAGTATCTAATTGCTCTTAATTTTTAAAGGAAGTTGTCCTGAAATTATAATGTAGTGTAGAAGATTAAATTATGCCATCCACTCATTAAGACAGTTACGTACTTTTCTTGTTTTGAGACACGGCATTAACTTTCAGTTGTAATGTATTTTTAAGAGTTTATTACATGGCAGTAGATAATAGAATATTTTTTATAAGAATTGAGAGGAAACGTCGTGTTTGTTTCTTATTACGGAGGTTTTTTTAATCTTTGTGCGAATGTCGCCATGAGAGCGAAACTGACCTCAGCACGGGGCTACTTTTATGACGGAGTTAACGCATAATCAGAGAATATCTACTGTGTCAGTTGATCCTAAAATTCTTTCACCGCTTATAATTAAGCTCTCTATTGGACACGAACCTGAGACGAATTTATCAACCTCCTACCCCCACGACTTATTTCCTTAAGATCCACCTTAACGTAATCTATTTCTTGGTCTCCCAAGTGGATTATTTCCGACAGGTGTCACTCATTAGTATTCCTTTTCACCTGATCAACATCCAAGCTACACGCCCAGCCAATAGTAGCTAAGTATATTCCACAATCTTGACTATAGCACGTAACAAACTTCCTTGTTATGTTCTCAAAACAAAAGTCACGGTTCACACGCACAAAATGCCAATTAAAACATTCTGGAAAAAGAGATATGAACTTTGGTTTCTCGACGATTTGCACACAGAAAGCACTGCATAGTAACAGACCGGCAGAATGTAATTAAACATTTGTTCATTTCATTTTTAATCAATTACTAACATTTCCAAAGCAACCGATACGTAAAGACTAATGTTGATTACCTAAGTCTAACAGATCAAATCTCCCACGTAAATACTTAAAGCCTTAAATTCCTTCTGAAACTCAGCAATGGCTAACAATATCCGATCGTCTTATCAAATAAACTCATTAGATCTGATTCGACCAGAACACGATGACATGCCACTTTATAGTGTGATAATTACTGTTATTATTATCTCAATAATTATCACACGCATCAAACGCACCGTACAGATAATGGTTCAGAGAACAGAGACAGTGACATTCTCCAAAATGAGAACACGTACGATTTACTATATTGATGTTACTTAACGCATTTAAGTCGCCATTTATTTATTTATTTAGTATTCTGTCTGACGACAGGTCCTTATGAACAGGATGCTTACATCCTTTTCTCGGACTGGGACCTGTTCATATACGTTCTTGGCAGATGATCCAGAAGTGGTTTGCCATTGCCTTCTTCTGTGTGTGAATGGAGTAATTGTTGGGATGCCACGGAGGAAAACTCCGTGTTGCCTAGACCACGGCCTTGCCCAACACAAGTTATAAATTCGGGCACCGCCGGGAATCGAACCCGAGACCCCAGGAGTACAAGGCCAGCGTTCTAACCGCTAGACCACCGTGGCTATTAAGTCGCCATGCCACGGAATCAGCTGGCCATTAACGCTCATTTCGATTATTCCAGTTCGTTTCCAACACGACCTTGACCTCCATACATTTTGAGGTTATCAACAACTTCGTATCAAATGATGACTAGAAAAAATTTAAAGAGAAATCAAGTGCATTCATGTGACTCATATCAGACGTACAGCGATAATCCCAGGCGCCGAAAGTCTTTCTTGGCTCGCACAGCTGTCTGTGCGAAGACGGCATTTTCAAGGGCTCCGAACTTAGCTATGAATTCCTTCCCCATAGAGATTGACTACGTAGGACCTAAGGACCGCACTATAGCGGTAAGAGAGGAAGGCCAAAGCTGGCACTTACTTTAAACTTCAACCCTTTCCATGCTACCAACGGTGGTGAAGTACCAGCCGCTGCCGAGAAACGAACCCTGACCGCCCAGATCATAGCCAATTACTAATGGATAAAAAGCCGTGATCAAAAATCTCGTTATGAGGCAGGTTAATTACTATAAAGTGAAATAATGAATTACGAGAGATCGCGGCTTACTTCAAACTACGATTCCTGCGCGTGCGTAGAACTGACGATAACAGGAAAAAAAATTGGGGATAGGATTTTCTGCAGAGGGCTCGGAAGGGCTTACGCGAGGCATATGTTAATTTTTAGCTAATTATCCTAGCCCTTCGTTACCAGCAAAGAAAGTATCATTAACAGATGATACACCAGTAACAACATATCGAAAGTCCTACACCATCCACGCAAAACGAAAAAAAAAATACAGCTTGATGGTGTGAGCCCCTTGTTAAAGGTCCGGCATCTCATACACACAGAAGAAGGCAGTGGTGTGACTTATGGCAGATGTCGTTACGAAGCAAATACCTTGTTTCAAGGTCGGGGCCATTTGGATACATGCATACATAAAGACGTCCAGCTGGATAACTGTGATTTAATAAGATGCCTTTGTAAACACGGAAGCAAAGGTGAATATCTCTGAACAAGTGCTTTAATTATCGTGAATTAATTTCAAGACAAACAATTAAGTAATATCGACGATGGTCTGCTAGGTAACGTTTCGAATATTTCCGTCACGTTTCGACACCAATGGCCACATCTCGTCACTCCGTTACGTTACGTCACGCCTACTCACGCTTTGTCACGCTCGGCCACGTTTGGTCACGCTTATAAAAAATTTGGTAATGTTTTAACAATTATGATGTCCTCGAGTCACACTTTCAAAGCAAGTCACGCCTTGTCACGCCTTGTCACGCTTAGTCACGCTTGGACACAATTTTCAAAAATTCATCACGTTCTAATAGTTATGGCGACCTCACGTCACGCCGTCATAGCAGATCACGCCTAGTCACGATTTGTCACGCTTTTGCACGCGTGTTCATTAAGTCACGCTTCAGCATTATTACGTTATGTTACGTAATGCTCGGTTAATTTTGGCAACTTTGCAATACGTTAAATGAGGTGCGACAGGATGGGTTAGTATAGGTTGGGTTGGGTTAGGTTAGGTTAGGTTAGGTTAGGTTAGGTTAGGTTAGGTTGGGTTGGGTTGGGTTAGGTTAGATTTGGTGTTTTTGTTAGGTTAAGTATCGTTTCGAATATCTTCGTCACGTTTCTACACTTATGGGTACATCATGTCACTCCGTTATATTACGTCACGCCTAGTCACGCTTGGACACGTTTGGTCACGCTCTTAAACGTTTGGTGATATTTGACAATTATTGTGTCCTCTCGTCACGCTTTCAAAGCAAGTCACGCCTTGTCACGCTTTGTCACGCTTGGACACAATTTTCAAAAATTCATCACGTTCTAATAGTTATGGTGACCTCACGTCACGCCGTCAGAGCAGATCACGCCTAGTCACGCTTTGTCACGCTTTTGCACGCGTGTTCATTAAGTCACGCTTCAGCATTCTTACGTTATGTTACGTAATGCTCGGTTAATTTTGGCAACTTTGCAATACGTTGAATGAAATACGACAGGTTAGGTTAGTATAGGTTGGGTTGGGTTAGGTTGGGTTGGGTTGGGTTGGGTTGGGTTGGGTTAGGTTAGGTTAGGTTAGGTTAGGTTAGGTTAGGTTAGGTTAGATTTGGTGTTTTTGTTAGGTTAAGTATCGTTTCGAATATCTTCGTCGCGTTTCTACACTTATGGGTACATCTCGTCACTCCGTTATATTACGTCACGCTTTGTCACGCCTAGTCACGCATGGACACAATCTCCAAAAAATTATCATGTCTTATTAGCTATGGTGACCTCACTTCACGCCGTCATGGCATATAAAGCCTAGTCACGCTTTGTCATGCTTCACATATTCTTACCTATTTCTTCATAATCTATTTTAATATTATCCTCTATTCTACGCCTAGTTCTAGCAGTAGTCACATCCACAGAGGCCTACAAATAGTCTTCATATAACAGTGGGGAATTAAAACCAGTAAGAGTGGTATTTTGGACTCGCCTGTCGTGTATATTTCAGTAAGATAAGAGTCCGAAATAGCTCTTTTACAGATTTCAACGCGTCACTGTCAGAAACATTCAGACTTCAACGGGGACTTGACTTGAAAATTGATATTGTTCGTTGTCATCTTCAGTATTTTTGACAGAACTCAGGAAGAGACACGTGTTGAATACCGAACACATTCTGTACGCGATGTTTACGTCGAACAAATGCTTCTAGGTCTGAAAGCAAACACGTGCATGGAATTGAACGTACGCTGTTAGGTTCTGCCGAAGACTTCCAGTCATTTGAGTGCAAATCCGCGCACACAGGACGAACATGAGGGCCTGACACCACGGAGGTCACATTTACACAGAAATGAATCAGTGAGATTTCAGGTTCTCACGGCTGAGATTACGACGACTGTCGCCCTGATGACAGAGGCAGTAAGCACGTCTGAAACGTCCGGTAATTTCCGCATGAATATCCTCTGTGGTTCAAACTGCGCGATTGAACGCTCATGTGAGCGGTCTGCCAGTGGCATACATAAGCCCACTTCCCACCTACGCGACAGCAATATGAAATAGAATAAGGACGGGACTCGGGATCTCAATTAACCTGTCTTTATTTCCTTTTGGCAGACATTTTACGTTCACACGAAATAGCCGTGCTTCGATACGCATTGCAGCTACGGAGGTCTGTGGAGAATGGTAAAGTGGAGAGTTTCTTGCCCCTGACTGACAGAATAACCACGCGAATGTGCCCGGAATGATGAAATAATGACATAAGGGAGAGTAAAATTGAAAGAAAAAGATTGCCAATTTCATTCTCGCAAGCTTTGAGTGAAGTTCGTTGCCATGGGAGATATACTTGGCGTCAGCAATTGGGTATTGTAACACATAACAACCATTAAACGCGCACTTGGCCGCCGACATGACTAATTTCAGGGTTACTAAACGTGATTATTCTCTCAGTACTTGAAGATGAGGTAAATCGTGCGAATATAACAATAACAACAATTTGCAAACTTCGAAGTCAACTAGAAATGTTCCATAAAATCACGAACAAGCAGAGGTAAAGTAAATGTTTTGTGGATACGTTTTTATTGCCAGTAGTATTGAAAGCAAAATATCTGTTAACTTAACACTGCAGTTAATGCAAAGCTAGTAGAAATAAAAATAAAACATAACGCTCAGAGACAAAATTACATTTTTCTTAAACCTCTATGGGAATATTATTCATAACGAAAACATTTTTAAGTAAAAGCTCTTTTTTCTGAAAGAGCTGTATATATATATATTATGCACGTTGTCAAAATTGATTCTGGATTCATCGATAAAGTTCGAGTTTCGCGTAAAGTAGGACATACTTATGACTGACGGGAAAACAAAATTACATTTCTCAATAATTTTTAACGTGGGCTGTTCTCCGTACCAAATTTCATAGAAATTCATTCAGTATTTTCGAAGATGTATCATGTGAGCTGATGAAGATGACCTCACATGCATACGCTCAGTTCTTGGAGATTTAGCGCAGAAAACATAATTAAAATACTGAATGAATTTCTATGAAATTTGGTACGGAATCGATCAGGTAGCGGGGAAAAAAACACAGACGCGGAACAAGAAGATTGGATTGGATTGGATTGGATTGGATTGGATTAGAGAAACAGGAACTATAACAGGCTAAACAGCGTGAAACTTCCCCAAAAAAAGGACACGAACACAGAAGATTTAAAAGTACTGTAAGCTGTCTGTTGAACTTAGACCACATTTTCGAAGAAAAACGAAAATAAAATAAATTAACATCTGTAGAATGAATTGCGATTCTAAGCCCTGGTTAATCTTAAACCTACATCTTCACACGTCTGTAAAACACACAAATAAGAAGTCGCCAACAACAGGGACTGACTTGTACTTTTCAGCTGGACTGTTCACAGTCACAAGCAGCGCACGTCATTTCTGAGTCGGAAGTCACAGGCCGAGTTAAAGCGATACGAGTCACTGCTTTATTTATTTCTGAGTGACTCGACTTTCTTCAGAAGTTTATATTTTCCGAATACCTGATCACAATAAATACGCGTTCTGTAAATTATAAACAATGACACACAGTCCTATTCTTTCTTCAGTTTTAAATACGAATTTATTTTTATTGTCAAACCGCAAAAGTATTTAAATTTATTCCTTACGTTGATATAATTGCGTCATATTGTGAATTAAAACTTAATTATTCGTGTTTTTTCCCGTCTAATCACAATTGTATATAAATAAAATTATACATAAGATATTAAAATATCATTTACATATTTGGTTCGTCTTTTTACTACATGTTTCGGTTACATTGAACCATCTTCAGGTGTAAAGTTAAAAGTTAAAAATTATAATCTTATAAACTAAAACTTAATTACTGTTGTTGTGTAACTTCTGATGATGTTTACATCCAAATTCATTAGAGTGAGGGTATATTTTGAAGTGATAGTGGTTTAACATTGGCCTGTAACGTAAATAATTTAAAATATTTTTAAATATTACTGAACCTGAAGATGGTTCAATGTAACCGAAACATGTAGCAAAAAGATGTACTAAATATGTAAATGATATTTTAATATCTTATGTATAATTTTATTTATATACAATTGTGATTAGACGGAAAAAAACACGAATAATTAAATTTATTCCTTACATAAATTACAAACAGTCAGACGGTTATAAAATTCCATTTTTGAACATAGTTAACGTTTGTGCTTTTAACTTACAACCAGGAAGTTATTTGATCTGAGAACGCGACGATGAGAATCACGAACAATAATTGTCCCTCTTGTTCGGAGCAAAACCGCAACAAAATGACTTTGGTTCTGATTCCAGTCGGTCTGCTGGCATTGCCAAGAATAGCAATCAACCGGTCATGTTCCGAGTTCAAGGCCATTCTGAAGTCACATGCAATTTCTACTTTTTACATCATATTCTATTTCGTTACGATGTATTTTTCACATTACAATACTCTGCTTATACGTACATTGTATTCTAAAGACAAGTGGAATTATGAAAAACTTCCTTAATAACAGGAAGATAACTCAGAAACTGAATAACGATTACAAATTTACATTCCACGGCGTTCGACCAATTTCACCACTAGTTTAACATGAAGGTAATTTATTTTAGTTGGAACACTGATTCAATATAATCCATACGACTTCAATATTTCATCCCTCATTACCTCCAAATTACTTTCAGAGTAGCTTTTCTCCTCGTCCGACCACCGCAGAAAAAGACCTAGCTTCTAACTTTTCTTAAATTCTGCCCGTAGGTCGTCGCTCGTTAACATCCACAAATAACGGGTCATCGTAAATTGAGATTACAAGTTTCTCATTCGGCTTTCACAAATTACGCCCTTTCAACTCTATCGATTCAGCCATGGACATTATTCCAGAAGGCCCCTAACCCTTGACAGCATCACCATGACAACTGTTATAACAAACACGTTCAAAAACATGATCCCATTACAATAAACAATTTATTTTATTTATTTAGTGTTCTGTCTGACGACAGGTCCATATGAACAGGATCCTTCCATCCTTTTCTCGGACTGGGACCTGTTCATATACGTTCTTGGCAGATGATCCAGAAGTGGTTTGCCATTGCCTTCTTCTGTGTGTGAATGGAGTAATTGTTGGGATGCCATGGAGGAAACCTCCGTGTTGCCTAGACCACGGCCTTGCCCAACACAAGTTATAAATTCGGGCACCGCCGGGAATCGAACCGGAGACCCCAGAATTAAAAGGCCAGCGTTCTAACCGCTAGACCACCGTGGCTCCTTACAATAAACAATAACAACCAACAATTGCGTATTAGATTTAAACAATTATATTCCTGGTTTTTCAATTGTTTTGTTTTTTTCCTATTTGAATTCTTTCCAACTGAACAGGTTAGAAATGATGATTGCGATCAAAGTTATGTGGGCGAATCGGTCCTCGATTATTTAACGCGCTATCCTAGCCCTTTCCTGAGAGTGCCTGAGGAAAAGCCAAGTAAAATATCGATCAATACAGATAACTCTGGGGCGAGAATCGAACTTGTGGCTTTTCAAAGACATTAAAATCAGTGGTGGCCTTTACACCGCGGAAAATCAGATGGTCAGGAAACTACCCCTCTTTTATGGAACTCAATTGTTCACCACCGTGCTCACAAAAGCCCACCACTGGACTAGATTCCGAAGCAACTGAATCTATACGTTCAACTGGATGGTAGCAAGCATTCCTGCAGATACAATCTGCTGTCAGCTTATTTTGTGGATGAAATTTTGCAGATCGTTCGGCATGTTTTCTGTTGTACGGCTTCACGTGTAAGTCAGAATATTACGTGAGGCAATGACACCGTCTGCAAGGCTGTGGGATGGGCCCCAAAAGGATATCGCTCTGGAATGTCTTCTTGGCGAGCACAAGAGAGTTACTGCAAACTGGTCCCACGTCGCAAATGGAAACAAATCTTCTGTGGAAATAATCGAATTACCTCTGTCTAAACAGCACGTACGTTTGTGGTAGGTGAAGAAACCAAACTAGGAATAAGTTCAGAAAACTTTGCCCACGTCTAACAACCTAGGAAATGTCTGTAGATCACAACAAATCCGGCGCAAACTGAGACACCAAAGTCAGAGTCTTCTGGAATCAATGACTTCTTTGCAGGTAGGACGTCTAGTTGGGTGGTGACGTCACCGCGGGGATTCCCCCACACTGCAATGTTACGTGACTGCCTGTCTGGGGAATACCACAGTCAGCCAAAGTCCGTGGGTACAAACGCGTACATTTCTTCATATGAGCTTCCAAAATTATTTGCAGAGCCAAACTGAAATTTCCAAGCTCAGTTCCTCTACAGAAGAATTATTTCTTGCTGATTCTTGCCAGAATTTTGTCACCATTAAACAGCAGACTTGAAGCAGGACACGTTACAGGATAATTTCCCGTCTATTTAAGCGATGACATCACACGGATCTAGACAGTGCTTTGTTTCTCTTGTGGTTGTTCGTATACAGCATGTGATTCAGTTCATTAAAGAAAGTAATTAAAGTGTTTGGAAACAGGTACAGGTTCTTCTTTACATTTCTAAGGCAAGACGCCAGACAAAATAACGAGTTGAACTAAAGAAGGAAATTATTCGTAAAGTTTACTACGAACCTAAACACAGCCGTTAATCGAAGTTGATTGGCTGTACAGAAACAGATAGAAATAAATTAAACCCAATCAAGACAGGCAATGTTGCCAGACCAGCAGCTCAACTTTGGCGCATTTCGTAGGAAAAGCCATCACATAATTATAAAAGTGAAAAATGCCGATCTACTTCGAGACTTAATGGACCATCCGACGACAATATTTCATCCGACGCAGCGTCGAATGGCTAATAGATTAAAGATTTCGAAGAATTTAATCGTGCTGTAGACCTATCTGCATATATGACGTTCATTATTGTTAATGCCAATCACATTACAGACAGGCTTAATATGGCAAATATTCAGAAAAGTAATCCCTCATACTAGATTAGACATTTACCGTGATGAAAAGTTTCAGGCCACGTGGCAATGTTTCATAAAAACGAAGACCCTTTTTATGAAACTGATGAACGATTTGATCTGAGCCGTGGAATCTTGTGGAGGTTAACAACGTTTTAGAGAAACATATCGTCAACTGTCACTGGGTCTATTAGAACCAACATTAAATTCTCCTGCCACTTTTTAGTTTAGAACACAATACCAAATTTAATTTTTTATTAAATTTGGTATTGTAATTTCGGAGACCGACACACAATCGTGCTTTGTTCTTATGCACGTGGCGAATAACGGGTGAGGACGATACAGCACAATTTGCATAATGTATTCATTATCTGACAACTCAAAATAAATAACTCAAGTTTCACAGTTCAGCCATTTACGTCATAAAGAAGATATCTCAGGACGCGGTAGGTCCCTTTCGATACATCGAACACATCCCGTATGACGTCAGCCAGGCCACACAGTGACCTTATGTAAAATGTCGATACAGAGTTCTGAGGGCAGAACACGATACAAGGCATGAAGTTGACCTGGCTGTCACGATAGTAGCCATTCAAAACAGTGCAAGGCACCTGGCAGCATATCTGTCGCCATATGAAGTCCCCTTATCGGTTATTTCACGAACTACCAGGATTCTACAGCATGTTCAGAAAAACGCGGAACACACCTTTTCCTTTATAAACACAATAATTGTCTTCACATCAGGTTGACAGTCCGTCTACACAACTTTTTTTGTTTATAGTTTCAATGTCTATTAAGAATCCACTGTGTTTCGACTTTGAATGGTCATATTCAGGTGGTTCTCTTTAAATATTCCAAACTAAAAGATATGACTGCTAATTTGTGTACACAGTTTCTGTTGTTGACTTCACCACGTAATGGACTGTGACTTAAGCAGTTTGTCCATTTTAACAGAGTGGACTGTGACTGAGGGGTAGATTTGCGTAGATGGGAGAGGGGGGGTGGAACAGTCTATAGGTATTATTGGAGTTTATTATGATTTCAAAATGGAGTTGCTGTAATCTTGGTTTGCTACGTCTCACTAAATGTGGATTCTTTTCTAGTATGTTCATGCAACTGCCCTGTTCGGCCTCTTTGAAAATTTTCATTGTATCTTCCAACGTGCCATATCAATGTCAGTTTTGTGCAATATGCTGGAAAAGTCCTGTGTTAGGGTCATTGACTTTCATATCTCCGATATGTTCCTTGAACCTAGTTTTAAATTTTTTTGTCTGTTTGTAGCAGTCTTGGAAATTTTTCGGGTAAATTCCACTTCTGTTATATCTGTCTGTTATTTATGACTATCGCGAGTGTGTATATAGAGTGTTGGACGATCTGAAACTAATATTGACAATATAATGTCAAACCTCGTCCAAGGAGTCCTACCAAAATGTCTATAGATCAAAACCATCGAAAAGTTGGGACTCGCATTGCTCTGGCACTTGAAGTATCAAAGTAAAGTATATAATGTTAAAACCAAAATCACGCGAAGATTTGCAAAACTCCCTTCACCTCTCCTTACGTATCTAAACGACTTTTACATTCCAATAAGTGGTCAGTCCAGAAAATACCTGGAAATGTTCTACCAACATATTAACAATTTAAACTAATTTAATAATTATATATATATTAATATTAAACACCGTGCCACGGTGGTCTAGCGGTTAGAACGCTGGCCTTGTAATCCTGGGGTCTCGGGTTCGATTCCCGGCGGTGTCCGAATTTATAACTTGTGTTGGGCAAGGCCGTGGTCTAGGCAACACGGAGTTTTCCTCCGTGGCATCCCAACAATTACTCCATTCACACACAGAAGAAGGCAATGGCAAACCACTGATGGATCATCTGCCAAGAACGTATATGAACAGGTCCCAGTCCGAGAAAAGGATGGAAGGATCCTGTTCATATGGACCTGTCGTCAGACAGAACAATAAATAATAATAAGATGAGGTGGTCTAGCGGTTAGAACGGTGGCCTTGTAATCCTGGGGTCTCGGGTTCGAATTTATAACTTGTGTTGGGCAAGGCCGTAGTCTAGGCAACACGGAGTTTTCCTCCGTGGCATCCCAACAATTACTCCATTCACACACAGAAGAAGGCAATGGCAAACCACTTCTGGATCATCTGCCAAGAACGTATATGAACAGGTCCCAGTCCGAGAAAAGGATGGAAGGATCCTGTTCATATGGACCTGTCGTCAGACAAAACACTAAATAAAAAAATATATTAAACAAACTGTGGATTTTGTTCACTATCGCGTAAAATTAAACCGCCTCTAGCGGCGGACGATAATCTTTTGTCTTCTTTCCTTAATCCCTGGACATTCTAAACATCAAAGTATCAAATTTTGTCCCACTTCAATACTTCATCGGCTTCTCCGACAAGCAACGCCAAACAGCGGTACACCATAGGAGATTAAGCCGCCATTCAGCACGTCAGATATGGAACAATGTTGAAAATTGATTACTTCTGGACCGTTCAGATTCTGGCAACAGAAATCCATTGACTTGAACTCAGAAGGTAGCCGGTTCGAATCCCGAGCGTGTAATCAGATGTCATGACTAATGTTTTTTTGTTTTTTTCCCCGGTTTCAGTCTGATATCCCAGGTCAGATTCCTTAAGAGTTCCTTGAACTAGGTTGTGCCAGCTTTCCTCCACATCCTACCCAATCCACTTTCAATCCACGTGAATCCATGCTACGTGGATCGTCTGTCACAAAAACACGGCACGCCCTCGGGTTACGGATTGGGGTGAATGTTTCCAGATATAGAGGTTGACTACGAATATACACAGAATACGCAGTCGCGGACGGCCAACAATAGGTGGTCCTCCAGTTCGGAAGTTTGGTAAAAAAAATACCTCACCCGTAAAAAACAGCATATTACCAAATGTTACGCTGGACGTCGGAGTATCAGACTAGCGAAATAAACGACATACAATTTTGCCCGTCGTTTTACACGGGGTTTAAATGTGGACGCTCAGTGAAAAGGATGAACACAGATTAACGGCGTCTGAGAACAGAGTCTGGGACAAAGTGGCAGATGAATACAGAAGGGCACAGTGAGTGACTTCGAAATTTTTAGGACGCATCGCCAGATACTGTTAGCCTGAAGGATGAGATGGACGAGACATGTGGCACGCATGGGGGAGTGAGGAGTGAATACAGGTTATTTTTTTTCGAAAAACTTGAAGAGATAAATCCGCTTGTTTGGTGGTTACTCTTCAATTAAAGGGTTTTGAAGAAATTCCGTGTGAGGGTGCAGATTTAATTAAGTGAGCCTCGGGATAAAATCCAGTGATTGGCTGTTCTGAACTCCGAAATGGACCTTAGAGTTCTATATCAAACGGCCAGCCGTCAGATCTTCAGGAACTACCCTGTTCCTTCACGTTATGATACATTACATTTCCAGTCACATATAAATTAACTGGTTTTTTATGTTTGAACGTTTTTAAGACCTGTACACGGGTTTTAATTTAGAATCGACTTAAGTCCTGTACTTTCAGAAGTAAGAATATTTTTAGCACACCAATGCTACATAACCGGCATATTAAAAGCAATCTTGAATCGGATGATCTCAGAGTGAGGAGAGAAAACCAGTCTTTAGCCACGAGGTTAGATGTTTGTAGGACTACATAATTATGGCAAACGATGCCAGTTTTAACAGTGGGTACTTCCTCTTAAACACAGCAAAGTTCATATCAATGGGGACCTGATTCCAGCTCCAAGGTTCTCATACGACTACACAACACGTGAAACATTCTACTGTATCGAGGACAGGTCATACGAGAAAACAAATGCCCTTCGTATGTTCTCACGCGATGTCTTCCTAATGCACGCGTGTGTATTATGGCTTCTCTCACAAGAAAACTGTGTCTGTGATACAAACAACATAACAATGTGAAGGAGCCTTGGTGAAGGAGGCAGCAAGGACCTCCGAAACGTCCGTAAACTTCTACCAGACTACACGGCGAAACAACGCAGAAGACAATGAATTCTCATTTAAGGTACTAACCCAGCAGGTGCTTGGGCGGTCTGAAGAAAATCACGGATAACCTCAGTCGAGCCACGGTGGTCTAGCGGTTAGAACGCTGGCCTCGTAATCCTGGGGTCCCGGGTTCAATTCCCGGTGGTGCTCAGATTTATAACTTGTGTTGGGCAAGGCCGTGGTCTAGGCAACACGGAGTTTCCCTCCGGGGGCTTCCCCGGTTTCTCCGTGTCATCCCAACAATTACTCCATTCACACACAGAAGAAGGCAATGGCAAACCACTTCTGGATCATCTGCCAAGAACGTATATGAACAGGTCCCAGTCCGAGAAAAGGATGGAAGGATCCTGTTCATATGGACCTGTCGTCAGACAGAACACTAAATAATAAAAAAATAAACCTCAGTCAAGATAATCGGTCTGCTGACACTTGGCTGCCCTCGAAATAAAGATACAGCAGTTTTGTTTGGAGGGGAGGGGTTTATGTAGGTTGTTAAGTTGAGAAGTGTCACAAACCAGTGGCAGGATCTGGTACTGTCGGTGTTAAAAATCATGGTTCTGCTATCTGGCAGAAATCCTAATTCACTACCGCAAGAAGAGACCATTTGGAAGACCTAAGAACAGATGGAACGACACCTGACGTGAATCGAGTGTCGCAAACACAGAACAAACAGTTATTGTGCATTAAATACACTGTTATTAAGAACTTGCCCTCCTTTGTTGTCCGTCACAACAAAGCGTTATCACGTTTAATGTAAAGAATGTCACGTGAGGAATACTTCTGAAGTGTGTGAACGTTTATTCCAGCTTCTCTGACAAGCCTAGCGTCTCAGCAGATTGCATGATTTATTCCTGTGTGAATTTATTTCGGTATAAGAGACAGCTGACTCATTGTGTGTAATGATTTGTATCTAATTTCATTTGTTCTGTTTAAACGGTTATTTCGCCTACCATACGATGTCATATACAGTACACGCGATTAGGATGTTACATCTTATCATCACCATATTACGCACAACACTGTAAATCCATGACGCAGATGAGCTGATGTTTTTGCACGCAACAATACACATCTGCTGGTAGTAGTAGTTATACGCTAACCGAAAACATCTGGCTCTATACCAAACATAAGCAATATTGGTTACTTGGTTAAATGGTTGTTCATTTGCTGTTGTTACGGAATTTTAGGCGTTATGGGTTATGACCGTTGCCATGGTAACGTTGATGAGGCCGACCTACTATGCACATGTAGCTAACTGGATATATTATAATATTTATGGTAGCGGTAATAAAATATTATTAAATTAATAAATTATAATGATAATTTTTATATAAAAATACTTAATTTTATATGCTGCCTTTTTATAAACACACCGAAACAAAATATAATTCACTCATCCATGGCCTGGTACGTTCTATTATACAACACAAAAAGAATGTTCGCACGTTAACGCTTTGCAACGTTCGTAATTACGCAAAGATAAATAATTATTTTAAATTTTATGTGCTACTGTTTTACACTTTCCATTAATTGTGTGTTTTAGTATTACTTCACATGTTCTGGTCAATCAAAGGGGGCGATGTTCCATTTACTTTATAAAACAGGAAACTTATGAACGAATTGTTTTCGAATTTCTGAAGAATAAATGCTCCCCCCCCCCCCCCCCATTAGCAGAGAATATCAACGCTTTCGATGTGACAACCCTCCTGAAGCACAGATGTCTCTCTCAGAGCAAATCACCTGTCATTTTGTCTGTCACGAGGTAACCAGCTAACTACACGGTTCGACAAACGATAAAATCACGCACTATTGCAAAGTTTCATGTATGATTGTTTGAATTTTCGTTTGTGGCTTAATGTTTTTATTGTCCTGTGACGCAGAATCGATTCGCGAATAATGGACAGAACACGGTCTGTCTCATTGTACTAATCCAACATCTGCCTAAATGTGACCACGTGTATTGTGTCAAGATGGCCGAAAACCGGCCCAGTTTTTCTTTTGTTATTGCGCTGGGCTACGGTTTCAACGGACATCACGATCTTTCGGATACCAACAATTTACCCCACAGCGGCGACTTGCCTTTTTTCTGTTTTAGAAGTCCGTCACGATTTCTGAGTCTCGTCTACTCCACAATGCATCGTTTAGCTTCAATTCCGAAAGACATTTGTTCACTTTAGGTCTGAAAAGTAATGTTAGACGATTTTCTCTTCGAATTTTCCACATGGCGGGACTTCGCCTTTGAATTAGGGTCAGCGTCGTATATGGCATAAATCATACAGACGAATATGAAAGTCGGTAGCAAATTCTATTCATATCGTAATTTTAAATAATTCAATTATAACCTGCACCCATTTACCACAATCACTTTTCAACTCAATTTTTCTACAACAATAGTACAATATATTATTTTTTAAAACTACAATAAACCACTTTCTACTCAAAAACTGTCCTCCATATTTCCAAACATTTTAATAGTATACGTATACCATCTTTTTCCGTCTCAAATCCTTTCCTCGTCTCTTTCAGCTTTATACATACAGTCCAATCAAAAACGGATTACAAAAAATCTGTAAACATCGCCCACGATCCAGAGGTTACACACCAGAATAAGATGGTAAAGTTGCGTCATATTGTGTTATAATAAATATTATTTAAATCTTGTCCGTCTAATCACAATAAATTCTTATTAAATATTAAAATATTACAATAATTAACATTTAAAATATTCGATAAAGAACATCATTTAATATTTTAAATATTTTAAATGTTAATTATTGTAATATTTTAATATTTAATAAGAATTTATTGTGATTATAGACGGACAAGATTTAATATATACACCAGAATAAGTTAAATCATTTTCTGAGCCAATGCCTAAACCCTGAGCTTAAACAAAATGTCTTTAAATGAAGGTCATTTTATTAATAGCTTATTCATAAATCCAACATTCCCAAACGCTGATAAGCAAATAAATCATTACGTACCGTGTGAAGATAATAAATTTAAAACGTTTGCATACAAAAATTCTTATAACGATATTTACCTCAAAACATTTCTTTTGAATTCTACATACAGAGGCGCCTATCTTTGAATAAATCATAACACGAATTCAGTTTTAAAATATTCGGCAGTTCAAAAGTGAGGGTATCACTGCAACACTCTGTATATAATGTTCCGTAAGTCGGTACAGTAAGTCAGCCACGCTCGTACACAAGAGACGGTGTTCTTGAGTCATTTCATCCCGTGCTGTGAATATTATCCGTGTCATCTGTAAAGAAATCTTTGAAAGAGCAGACTATTATAGCCACTTGCAACGGAGGCTGCTGTGCCCCAGTGCACTTACGGAAGTGGCGTTTGTATAGACTAATTGGTCAAGGCAGTGGGTGAATAACATTCCACAAGACCCCTTACTCTGTATACCCAGTCAGGAATCTCTTTCCTAGGCGCCTTAGGAAAATAAAAATTGCATACACTCCCCACGTACGTCTGTCTGTCTACATGTAACAACTGCAGAATCACTGAACAGATTTTCACGAAATTTGACACAGCTAAATTTTACTAAAATTTGTATACACTTACTAATTTCAATTTAGATCCTACAAAAATAATTGTAACTCATGTGAAAACTACGTGGGTGTTTTGCACTCGGAAGTGATTGAGTGGGGGAATCCCCACCAGACAGATTCCCGCGCGGGGATTCACCGACCATTTACAAATGTCAAATTCTAAATTCTGCAGAAAGCATCAGAAGTCTTACGCCATGCGTACGATCGTAAACACCTAGCCTTCCCTGCACTCAAAACTGATTATGATAGCAGCAAGTACCTCTGAAACGTCGGAAAACTACCAGACTTCGCGACACAAGATCCCAGAACAAATAATCTTCATGCTCGCCGCCTTGAGAACCTCAAATATTACGAAAATCCTCATCCCCCTCTCACTCCCTTCGTGTCCGACACCCCCATGGTCCCCAGATCCTGGAGTGACAAACTAAATTCTTCACATTCATACATAAAAAGGGTAAAATTATTCTAGAATTTATGACAAGAGTTTGTGCGGACTTGGTAGCCTCCAAATCCCATGCAAAATTTCCTTTTTGAGAGTTGCGTTCTTCGGTGAGATCGTAGCAAACATTGGAAAAACATTTTACGACGTATTATTAAAAGTGACCTTGAATCAAATAACATTACCCATTTCAATTAGTAACGCTATATTGTTTAAATAAACTGGGAAGGAAGTGAGTTTAAGGAGTGATGTAATTGTTTCACAGACAACCGTCATGCAGTGTAATACAAATGTTTCGCGTGGAAAAAATTAATATGGCCTCTGCTCGTTTTCCAGGAATTATTTATTGCTTGGAAAGAAATTGTTCATGTTGTGATAACAATTCCTTGAATTGCCTTAAAAAGGTATATTGTCATGGTCACTAATTTAATGCATGCACTCAAAATGTATTTGTTTATCATGTTTAAAAGACTCCAGATAACAATAATATGAAGGCTTATACAAAGACAACCTCACATGTGCATTCCCATAAAGAAAAAATAAAAGTTTCTACTTACAAAACAAAATTATACGCACATTTTGAAGAAGGCGTGAAAGATTCATCCTTTTATTCAAACAATTCCCACGGTTTTATAGGTATTTATGTGTACCTCATAATTAGCCCACGTTTCCGAACTACTACGCGTTGTGACGTAGCAAATTCTTACAAGAAATATATTAAACTTTCTTCCTGAAACGTTCGAATTGACCTGACATTTTCTGGTAAACATTCTCTGTATCCATGAAAGAATTCTGAAGTTCGCATCTTTTAGTTACGATTACGTCCAACAGATCGCAGCTAGAGTCGATTGAGAAACTGAAAGCCCTCCTGTTCAAGTATAGACCGTTAACAATCGACGTAACTAGTAGTTTGAAGAAAATCACAATCATCACAGTTCCTATTCTCTATATGATTCCTTTATGATTCTTTGCCATGTTCTGAACATTGTATAAACCTTTGCCACCACGAAGTCCATTCTCGGTGAACATCGTCACGTCTGGAAGGAACAACATTTATTCTACTTTCATACGCAATTGTCGGAGGAAACAATTTTACTGGCGTATTTAATAACAAAGGACGAACAATAATACCCTTTATCCAATCCTTTTAGACTCTTACTGTTTCTTACACGTATATAACTAGCTTTTTGAGAAGCCAGCAGTCGCGGACAGCCGACAAGGGGTAATTTACCAGCTTGGGGGCAAATAACTTATCGCCGTAAAAGAATTACCCGACCATTTATGGAATCAGAACGTTCTTGTGTCTATCCGAGCTACATACGCAGCCAATCGTAACAAATTTATCATCAGTACTCTAAACTTCTTTTAATATTCATGGGGGTCTAACACTGTCTGAGTATCTTACTGCCAAACATTACCAATCTATGTTCCTGCATTAAAGCATGTTTGTTATCTTTACAAAAAAACATGAGGAACTTCATAACTAATTCGGCACACTACCCACAGACTTCTCTGCAAACAATTACATGTTAGGTGTCAGAATGAGATAGGTGGATGTTCCGAAAACCAGAATTCTTAAGCAGCATTTCAAATCTTTAACTTTCAGCCATGAAAGGACCGTTACTTTCATTTACGAGCAGACAGAAATAGGAAAAATAAATAAAAAATAAACAACAGGTGAAATAATATATTTCAAAAAAAAATGTTTTAGCCTATCTCGAGAAGAACAGCGTTAGGTATGAGAATAAACGTGACCGGTCCTGTCGACAAAGCCTTGTACACGTGTAGGAATCTGCCAAGTCACATTTCCTATAAACTCGCCTCACTATTTCATTCTCGTTTTTACGTTATTTCAAACTAAACTTTTATGGAGAATTAATAGAGCGAGTAAAGGCTTTGATTGAAGTGTATCTAGTCCACGGACTGTGCTAATCATTTAATACGTTTTAACAGCCGTGATCATGAATTAGTTCCTACAATCAACAATGGCAGAGCCAGTGTTCCGGTGTTGCTGCAACTCGTACTTCACAGCACACAGCTGCAGACCTTAAACAAAAACACAACGCCACGAAGACGTATCGAGAACTAACCCACTCTCCTTGAGAAGCTAACAGGACGCTCAGCTAATCGAGAAATTTCCCGTCTTTATGTTATCAAAAGATCCATTACAATACACACTCACAAAAAGTCAGATGACTCGAACGCACACCCTCACTTTAATATTATCCTCCTACATAGCCCAATGGAAAAAAAAAAAGATCTTCAGGATTTGAGACAAAATCTGGTGGGCATTTCTCATCCTTCGTCAACTTCGTAACAGTCAAAAGCGCCATGGTTTGTTTTCCTTGTATTTCGTTACACAAATGGATAGATTGGGCTCAGGAATGGGGAGAGGGCGTGCTCTTGTGGACACGGTAATGAAGATGGAGAATTTCGTAATTGATTCTAAGAAATCTCTCAGCTTCGTGGAGACCGTTAAATGCTTTTTTTGGTGTGTGGGTAGTTACGCAAACACTGGAGCGTACGACAATAATACCTCAGCGCCATCTAATGTTTATTCTGATAACTGATATCTTTAACGAACATCACACAAGATGACACTGCTAGACGCTGGAATTCTTCAAGTAATGGAGGAGCCATCTACCGTTTGATTTCAAACTACAAGCATAACTCAAATAGTATGCAAATCAACATGGCGGCTGTGCAAAATCTATCGGCTAGTTATTTTGCCATTGATAATCCAACTAAGCGGTGAAATTTTATTTGCCGATAATCATAAACATGTCAACAAGTTTTATATGAAATTTATTTTGTAAGATAACATTTAAAAAAATACGGCAACAAAGAGATATTGCATATCCTGTGTATAAACTTTGAAACGCTAAAACACCCTCACAAATTATTCTAATTTATTTTATATTAATTTACGTCGAACAGGGTATACTTTTGGAGCTGCCGGAAAGATGTTTAATTCCGGATAATTTCTCAGATCCTGTGATTAATAAGAAAATAAAGAATTGTAATCCACTGTTGTTTTCAAGAGGGCGATGCCTCCAATAACCGCGTGATACTTTCCTGGAATGTAACGCCATCACAATGTTGAAATATGCATCTCTTTTTAAAATCTGTAATTCAAGATTCGACTACGTCCAAAACTAACTATTATCATAAGCGCTTACATGTACGTACGACGAGTTATAAGCAAAACTTGGGTGTTTCTAACTTATTAATTCTTCTATAACTCCTCTCTGTCTGATTTTAGGTCCGTTTAACGATGCTTTCTCAACTTGGTATGAGAAATTGCTAGACGCTTGTGAACAATAAATTGGTAATAAGCTACTGTGGCCTATTATAATTTAACACTAAAGAATTTTGGTGTATACGTCGAGGAAAAAATTATGAAGTAAGAATATTAGTCACGACTTCGCAACGTTGCTATATCTTCGTGGGCTTCATAAAGACGATAATATGCAATTAAAAGACATGAAAATAGCCTAAATGTTACGCCGTTTAACAGTACACTTCGATAAAACCCGTTTTAAAACCGTATATTCTAATGAAACGTAACTCAGTTTTGTACAGGGCTGTTGACAGATCATATCAAAGTAGCGGAAACTCTCCATATTTGTATTCGTAACTCATTTTAACAATGTAATGTAAACATTGGTCTTGTAAACCAAAAACAAGGCTCACGTTCGTATACTTTGGCATGGTGGTAATAATTAAACCTGTAGACTTATTTGAATAATGCACTTTGACACACTAAACGGTCATCAGGGAATTCGCGGTCTGACAACTGTTTCAGAAACTCTGATTTACAAACACGACCTATCACTGCATACAAGACAGAACGTTTCTTTGATTGATTTCCCCTTTTAAACACAGATTCTTCGAATTTTTTGCGGACATTCTCGAAACGTGTTCGGAAGGTTCATCTTCACAGTTAGACATGACTGCAGAGTACGACCTCCTCAAGGTCGTTCTGCAATGTTATGGTCCAACGGCCACAGCAACGCGTCTCAAAAACAACTGACAAGCGACGAAGCAAAATGAAGCCAACGACCGCGAAAATAAACCTGTTATCCTTTGTACTACAAATAAATTAATATTCTAGCATGTGTTAAAATCCACAGCGGTCACAGACCGAAAAGTTTAGCGCATCTGTAACACAAACACGTAGTCCTACATTCGGAAAGTATCGGTTTCTGTACAATTAGTTTTTTTTCCGGAATGGGGATGTAAACCCCACGCCCAACCCCCCAACCTGGAGGACCAGGCCTCCAAATTTCTATCCCTCGGATACAGGGTAGCCCAGTTTTACCCCCAGGCATCGGGTACCTCGGGCCCCTGAGGGTACATAATGGAAACAACATCAATAATGCAAAATCGACAATGAATCTACACGTAAACGAAAATTCACTGGTGACCCTAGCGGGATTCGAACCTACGATCGAAGTGCTGAGACTTATCCAAGACGTAAATTCCGTTAAGATCGACTTATTATTAATATATTCTTACATTTTAACAAAGACGTATTAGAAGTTCGTAACTGTTGGGCTAACCCAGACTTGAACTTGGCTTTTCCAAGTGTCGGACACGGCTCTGAGGTGTATTTTTCTGACGCGTGACCAACCACCCAGATTCCATTTCAATTCAGCTTTTCTAACTGCAACATTATCATCTTCAAACTGTACAAGAGCTTACCAACCTCTGGTTCATATCCGCGTGATCTCACATCTTTTTAATTCTCTTTCCAGATTCTTCGCAACAAACAACCTCTTCGTGGCGACCGTGACCTTCGTCGCTATAACAATGCCACGTCAGAGTTCATCTCTGCCAACAATGAGGGGCGATGCATCGTATCACCATCTCGTTCGAAGGGACGTCACATCCGATTATCGAGACGAAGACAGGTCAACAATGGCCGAGACACGTAACAGTCAACGATATCCACGCACCGACAAGTCTCTAGCCTTCTACGACTACTGGCAACCGCCTCATTTCACTGGAGGCTACGTGCCCGAGTTTCCTTTCAACGGCTACGCTGCTAGCGAAGACGCTAATGAGATCTTGGCCAGAACAGATCCCCTGGACAACATCATCCGCCCCAAGAACCCGATCCCATACCCTGACTCACCAATCTACTATATTCGTTTACCCCCCACCCCTTATGTTTTCGTTCCTGGCATGGGATACGTCAGTCAGCCACCGCCCCCCTCGCCTCTATCGTCGCAAGTCAGTCCTTTCATTAATTTACCAATAGACTTTATCGCTAATGGTAAACCAACCAATATATACCAATGGTCAGGGGCACCAACTATGGAGCCTGGAATAACAGAGTTAAATCGGCCCAGTCTTACTTCTTATCCATACCCAAAACCCAAACCACCAGCGAAACCGGATTCAACAATTAATAACCTCAACAATGGACCTTACGTCTTCAACGGAAGGCCCAGTGACGTTTACGTTCTGAGAGATTCTGTTAATTCCTTATATTCTGATGCTCTACAGAATTTCTATCCTTAATTAGGTTTATAATGTGACCACGTAATTCCGACGTTTCGACCTACGCTGTTTTATTTATATTAATCCTCCTGCTAGTGCATTTTAACTGTGTTCTTGAAAACCAGAAATAATGAGCTTTAAAGGTTAAGAGATGGCTGGTCTGATCATTTCACCGATCTTTTACCAACAAATTCTGACCATAACAGACAATGGTCCTAAACGAGATATATCGTGTGTAACGTGAAAAATGTTACATACACTTATCAAGATAATTATTTAAAAAAGATACGAGTGACGAATGTTAAGTGTGAACAAAATTAAAATTAGTTTACACGCAGAGTAAGTTTAATACTCTACTCATAAAGAACGTTTTTAAAATAAGATAAAATATATTCCTATTTATATCAAATGATAGCGTAGATATAGAATTATATACACATGTTTATGTACTGTTCAGATGTGCAACTTTTGTGCTTGAAACACAAAAACGTAATTTTAAATGCAGACATGGAAGATATTATTAGTCGTAAAAACAGCATAACTGGCCAGAGACTTCTTCAAATCAGTTTAAATCGGCTTCTGTGACAACTGTGGTAATGAAGAATAATGATAATATTGAAAAACCGTTATCCACTAACTGAGGATAACAATGGCATCAGTACCACGTTCGAACAACAATGACACGTATTCAGTTGCATTGAACGTAAAATTCGGATGGTACATGTGATTTGACACACACTACAAGTATTAAGCAGAAGACGTTATGAAAAGTAATTACACATTCACTAGAAAAGTTAAAAATATTTTTTAGTTTAGAAGCTGAATAATGAAGATTTACATGTCCTATTTAACTCATTATCATCATATTATGCTTAAGAAGTATAAACAAGCAAAATTAAATTTTACGTAGCCTTAGTTTTGTACAACTAGCTTAAGTAAATAAATGTTATCAAATTATAATTAAAATTATTTATTAAGCGAAGTTTAATGAGAGTGGATTATCAGATTTCAAAACAATAAAATTAACCACGACAGTGAAACACTGATGCAATTTTTTTATAAGTATTCTATATAATTAAATATATTTATACTTGCTCTTTTAAATATGCGTAAATTAAGTTCATATTTATTAAACAAAGGCAGATTCTTCAATTTCATGTGTTGAGGCTTTTGGGAACAAACAAACAGTACCCTTAAGAAAACTGTAAACAGAGCGCTGTTACCCTGTAATTATTACATACAACTTTATTAATTGTATTTAAATGCGTGAAAGATTTATTAAAACGTATCCTTATGTGCAATACGACAACATGTATGATTCTCTTTGTGATATTTTCTAATAAAGATCCTTCGCGAAATGAGAAAGTGGGCCACACCCGGTCCGTAATCCATTCCTTCTTAATCCCTGATGTAACCTCTTCACGTGACACATTTTCATACAAACGCCATTCGTCAAAGTGAACTGAGTTTTGATCCACTGAATTTCAAAGATAAAAATGTATAAAATCAACTTGATCTTTACGGGAATAATCGGAGCTTCAAGCCGCGGCTGTTTTAACCTCGAGGAGAGAACCCACATTACGCACTAGATAAGGCACATAGTTAAAATATCTGTAGATAACTATGTGATTATGTTTCATGAATAATAAAGTAATTTCTGAGTGATAAATTGAAATGGATGTTGGAGGAAGTGGTCGTGGCATAATATTTTCTTGTAACGCCTGAGGAAAACCGCAAATGACTGATGACTGCCATAGTTATGATACTGCGGAAATTTTAATAATATCTTTGAAACATGAATAGAGAATTAATTACAGTATTTCAATTAACCTCGGGTATTCTAATGGGGAAAGAAGCCAGATAATCGGCCATATTGTCCTGTAACAACATATATGTTACCGTTAAAGTACGAAATTCCATTATTTCACGAAATACACAGCTAACCCATACATTAACTGAACGATTTACGTAAACAACATTATGCACTCCAACTAGTTACTTTACAGAATGCCTAGTTATTAAATTAAATAACTATTGAAGAACTCAATAAAATCTTCTCGGGAAATCAGCCGCGTTAACTGGTTACCGTAGCAAACCGACGTTTCGGGAACCAACTCTGTCCCCATCATCAAGGTTCTGATACAACTGGATACCTCGGAAGTCGCCTGTGTAACTACCTGCTCGGGACCAGTGCACGTGTCCGAACCCAGGCCCAAGGAGCTAGGGGGCGGAGTCAAGCGCTCGGTTTGTACGGCAAATCCTTTATTGAAGAACTGTCACAATAAGTAGTAAAATAATGTTTTCAACAGGTACGGGTTGGTTTTGGTTCTTCGCAATTTACCTACGTAAAATACACACCATAACCCACCATTTACATTATCTGCTCTCTATTAGTTATTCTATGGATTACCCAGTTAAACTGTAAAAACACGTTTAATTACATACTTGACTCCAACGTTCAGTTCACATATGAAAAAACTAGTCTATAAAATACGTACTTTGAATGTAACATATACGTCACACTGCAGGACATAGCTAACATTCCTACAGTCGTCCGAAATTTCTTATTACAATGGGCTTCGATGAACATTATGCTTCACTTACCGTGATTAGGCTACTTGAAGAAGAACCAAGATTCGTCAAAGACTGATGTATTGCGTTGTCGCTGGTCCCAGTACACCACAGCTCAAATCTGATATCAACATTTGGTTATGTTTTGTCTTTGTAACATTCCCTATACAAAAGATAATTTTATATCATCAGCTAACACTTCCACTTCGCATTCGTAAGCTAAACACAAACTATCGATACACAGATAAAATACACAAACACAGCAACACGTAGAACAAAATAATACTGTTCTTTACTAAAAAAAACTACTAAAGAACTTTCGCGTGATTGCCACACGACTTTCTCTGCTTTCCCATCTTGTCCCATCATGCCTTGTACAGGAAGAAGACGCGAGCATAGTAGGCGTATTATTCAGAGCTGCCAACTTACAACAAAAGTAACCGTTTAACGCAGAATTTTTATCCACGCCAGTACAGAACGTTTTTGGTTTGTAAATGAGGATAATGATATATAATTTCGTTACAGTTCGTGTGGGCAGACGACATGAGGAATTATTGTTGGCCAAACGGCATGACGAAAGAGGCATAACAATTATGCCAATTTGTGACTATGCTACCGTCGATGTTTCTAGATCCAATTACATTTTTTACACCTCGTCCCATTAAATTAAGTCCATTGTACAATATGAATGGACTCTTTCAACAAATGTTAGGAGACAGTCAAATTATATGGAAAGAATTGGATTTTGCGTACAAGAAGTTTGAAGACTTCAGTCTAAAAACATGCACAAGTACGTATATTTGCCAGTAACCTGCTCTCAGTAGTGCAATTCCACGGTGGTCTAGCGGTTAGAACGCTGACCTTGTAATCCTGGGGTCTCGGGTTCGATTCCCGGCTGTGCCCGAATTTATAACTTGTGTTGGGCAAGGCCGTGGTCTAGGCAACACGGAGTTTTCCTCCGTGGCATCCCAACAATTACTCCATTCACACACAGAAGAAGGCAATGGCAAACCACTTCTCGATCATCTGCCAAGAACGTATATGAACAGGTCCCAGTCCGAGAAAAGGATGGAAGGATCCTGTTCATATGGACCTGTCGTCAGACAGAACACTAAATAATAATAATAATAAATAAACATAAATACATAGAAGTAAATCTGATTCCACAGACAGGTTATCCTAAGGTTTCTCGTGGTTTTCCTCAATACCAAATGGGCCCCGGAGTCGGTCTGGACGTTGTGACATCCTTCTATGTCGGGAATCGAACTCCAGTCATGAAGCACGTAGCTTGCGGTTAAATAAACCACAGATGAATCAATAAATATTTATTATTTACTGTCCTTACGCTGACATAGCTTAAGTATAAAACTTGCTAATTAGGTTCGTGACTGCCTAATTACGATACGGTCATGGGATCAGAGCTTAAATGATTTCATTTCGGGAACACTGAGAACAGATAACTTCTCGTACTTGCTGTCGTGATTATTAGTAATGACTTTTTGAGCCTGTTCAAAAGTTTGTTTTCTCTCGTACAACATTTGTGTTCGCGGAAATTAAATTTCACATCCCCGAAGGCACCTTGAAAACGTGAGAACTGAACATGCTAAAGGTCAGACAGAACATTCCTCGAAGTTCACGCCTTCTCCTCTGAATGAAAGGTTGAGGTGACGAACAATCTAGGTTCAACAGGTCACTAAATTTGTAAGATATTACAGCCCGAACTGACACTGCAGGTCGTGACGAACACTAAACCATGTTCTGCAAACCACATCGCAACTTCAAATCTGCAACATCTGCCAGGTGACTCCAATTTATCATATCCTAAAGCCATCAGAGCATTTTATTCGTTTGGTCCTTTCCTTCCATCTGTTCTTTCTTCATTACATTTTATCGAATTCTGTTTCTTCTCCCTCTATTTTCTTCGTCAAATCTATTTGACAACTTCTTACAGACACTCGTATCAAATTTCGTCGAAATTCGTTCATTAATTTCTAAATTTGAACGTGGACGGACATACCACATGGGAAGGAAATGCATTGGCTCGCGTTTAGAATATTGGAAAATTACGACGTGCACTTTACAGATGGCTGGTACATCCCCTCATTATTTAAGTCTTCCAGTCCCCTATTATAACGTGAACAATGTCTTTCCAAGCTTGAAGCAAATCAATAATGGTGCATGCAGATTTGCCCACGGAATTACTACATCCTATTCACTCTGCACAATGAACAATTACTATTCGGGAATAAGACGGTTCTTCCTTCGCCATTGTCGGCCGGCGAAATGACAACACGAATTAACATCAACAACAAATGAACAAAGCACAGCGTAGAACAGTTCATTACCTGAGTCATGTTTCATTGTTACGAGATTTAACGATAATTTCTCAACTACTGCAAACGTAATGTTAAATAATGAATATCAACGAATAAATATACGTCAGTTAAAAAAAAGGCAGTTCCGAAACGAAGTCTTATCAACTGCATACTTTAATCTGCATAGAGTCGAATATTATAGTAATTGTTGATTATAAATTGGGTCACAGCCGCGGCATTTGCTACGAAAATTTATATCACGATGGTTTGTTTCAGGGCCGATTTTCAATTGTCGGAATCGAAAATATAATTCCCGTGCTAAAGTGGCCCAAGACCTCACGTGAACTGGACCGCCCAGCCACTGTACCTTAGTTCCTTTTCCATACAAACATTCTCAATTAAAAACAATGCATGTAATATGCCAGAATGTACTTCATTGCCACACCTGGAATGTAATCTCTAACCCTCCCCCCCCCCCATACACGCAATTCTATCGCTAGTTGAAGAAAGTCTTAATATAAACGATCTTAAAAGTGAATAATCATAACTTACGAATATTGCACAGTTTAAGGCTGGAATCTGTTCTTTCGCTGTGGATCCACTGAGCTGGAAATAAATCCAAAGAGCGGACAGGGGATCCACTTGAATGCTTCGTTAACTATTCTGGAAACTGAAAGGCTTGGTGATTAAAGGCTTGTAAATGTGTGAATAATTTTCAGTAATGAAAGCAATAAATACTTCGTTCTACTATAGAGCTCTTAAAGTGTTGAATGGAATTAGTGTTAAAATCGTCCGTAACAGAAACCAGGAAAAAATATGGCTGCCTTTTAAGATCTTTAAATCAAAATCAAATACTGACAGAAGTTAGATCTGAAAATTATTTTCTGAATCGTTACGTTCAGTATTTTATTAGTACTCTGATACGACTTAAGTAGTAACAATCTACAAGGACATAAACAACATACTACCAATAATCTAAAACAAATTTTACTATATATTTACAGGAACGTTATAAAAATGTTAATTTCCTATAATAATATAGCAAATAAGGTGCTTGCAAATACAATGAAATTGTAAATCTAAATGCTACATATCTTGGTCACAAATCACAACTTAAATAAAGCAGAATTCTCATTTTTTTTTTAAAAAAATTGTTTACGTAATATTGGACGTCTTTGTTAAAGCGAAAAATGACGACACTCGATGACAATGAAATTCATGTCATTTACGGACTTATATTTACT
Organism: Zootermopsis nevadensis; assembly: GCF_977971745.1. Lineage (NCBI taxonomy): Eukaryota > Metazoa > Arthropoda > Insecta > Blattodea > Termopsidae > Zootermopsis > Zootermopsis nevadensis. The sequence continues at coordinate 15,495,758 of NW_028259160.1, forward strand.
GTTCCCTTCTTGTATAGTCATTTAGCATCAATGAAGCTATCGGATTGTTTCCAGATATCCCAAAAACACACATTATACCTCCTTTATTTTAGTATATATATTCTACCTTTATTGATAAGCTTATACATAAAAATATATACAGTATCTATGCATTTATTTTACAGCGAATAGAAATTAAAACTTAAAAGTTTTAAAATACGTAAACAAATTATGTAGTACGTATTACGATATTAGTGGGGAAACTATAATCAGATAACCTTTGCATGTTATTATATACGTGGTAAAACTATTTTAACTTTATCTATAATAAATTAATACAAAAAAAACAGTATACGATCTAAGTACGAGAAAACATTTGTTTGTTTGTTATTAATGTCACAGACTTATAATTACACAGTAAAATTCTGTTAGGTTAAAAGTTCTTTCCTGTATGCTCCTATGACCTCTAGGCCTTCCTACCTAATGAAAGGCCACTTTGTACCGATACTATAATGTAAATTAATACAGAAAAACTCTGTAGGATTCTGCGTCTTAGTCTCTTAAAACACGGAAAAAGTGTCTATAATTCTGTTATTCACACAAATACAGATTTAGGTTCATGAACGAGACAACCATAACTTGTTTCTGAGAACACTGCAAAAGTTCTCCACTCGGTTTAAATCCCTATAACAGGCCTACGTCTCGACTTATAATTAGGCCTACAAACACACTTAAACGTCACAATTATATTAACTTTTATCTGCTAAGATTTTTTTAAAACATAGAACGAAATTTCAGTACATGCCACCAAGAGTTACAAAATCATTTGTCATTCAAAATTAACTGAAACCTACAGTTAGATTAATCAAGAATTCTGATATTTCCTGTTGAAATAAAGACACGAACAGGACAGGTACAATCACCAGAATACGTTTCCCGTAATAAGAACGGAGTTCTTACCAGAAAACAGATAATCGAGCTGTTGTCCACGTAATTATAACATTCTTTTGCCTCCAAGCTGGCGTTCTCTCTCGTGTAAGGTACAGGAAATATGTGTGACGTCATATTTCCACTTACATGCTACGTCCATTACATTTATCGGGGGAGAGGTCAGAGTGCAAGTCACTGGTCTGCTGCCTCTGACGAAATGCCAGTCTGTCTAGGCATTACAAAAAGTTTCACTGCAAGTACAACAGTGGACTTCGGCGATACTCAGGATTAACCGAACCACTCTCGTACAACTTTCCGGTTGCTGGAAGCACCCGGAAAAGTTTAATGCGCCAGGAACTCTACCTGCACGTGAGCATAGAAAATAAAATCGAAGAATCAATTGTTCAGGGTTAACAGCCTTTGATGATACACGGGTTTCTTACTCTTTTCAATCACGTAAAACGACTGTGGTTTTCCATTTCCAGAGAAATATTTCTGAATCATCGTTTTGCGTTGATTGGCTGGTGCGTAGTACGAAACGGCTGGCTTCTCATTGTGATCGGATTTTCTATGTTGTTTCATCGGAGTAGATTTCTCACGTGCCTCGTTTCCTTTGCCGTGAGTCCAAGGAGACGTCTTCTGTATGGTATATATTTTACTGTCTTGGGCCTGAAGGTTCGAACCGACGGACTTGCGTCTTGAATTATTTGCAATCTTCTTCAGAACAGGGATATTCCAGTGATACACTCTTGCAGGTTTTCCATTAGCTCTGAAACTGACTGGGACTTTATTCACCGAATTATAAGCGTTTGAAATTTTCGTGGGTTTCAAATGCGAGTAGTAATACGGGTTTGGCGGGAGTTTTATGATGAACATGTGGGAGTCTTCTCTGTTGACGCCATGATGGCGGGACTCGGTAGCGAGTCGTTTCCTGTGATGGTTCATGGGCATTCTTCTACGAGACATCCCCAGCCGTGTCAACAGTTCGTGGTTCGCACTATTTGCTGACGTACACGTGGTGCTCACTATCAGCGTGCAGATAAGCAGTGTCAGAGGCACGAGACACGACAGCCTGCAAGAAAAAGCAATAATTGTTACAGACACATCGAAAGCCCTGGTATATTCCCTGACGCTGATATTAAAAAGCTGAACGATAAAGCAGTCCCTTAGCTTAAGTGACGATATTAAGGCGTATAATGGAAGAGGAGATATCTCCACGCATTCATAACCTCGGTACGTAAATTGTCAGTTCAGGCCCCTCGGCAATACCACTTGGACGGACCCCAGAGTTCCCAAGTTTGGAAATGACACTGTCAAGGAGAATAACAATAGCAAGTTCCGTTATAAAAAAAATAATTACGCCTTTGTTAATAACCTGGAAAATGAAACTAGAACACTGTAATTTAACTTGAAACATACACACACAATGCGCTGAGCCGTGAGAAACAGAGAGGAATAAATTGCTTTGACTCTACAATTGTTATCCATTAGTGGTTCATGCCTTACGAAAGACTAAAATAATCCCACGTAGGCTACACCTAAATATATGTCCACAGGCCATATACCAGTTAAAAGAGCCTGTTCATATCCGCGTTTTAGGCGCATCAGAAACTACTGAAATCTGCAAAAATTTTCGCCTGGAGGCTTCGTCACATCTACCAATCCGTCCCTACGGGATAAAAACTAGAGAACGACTGAGCGGATTATTTTTTAACTTGATTAGCTGAAATTAGTCGACAAATTCCAATTTGGGTTAAAATCTGACATAACAGGAATTTTACAAAACACCAACGTGCGTCTCTGCGCTCTGAAGTGACTGGGAAATTCTATAAGAGGGATCCCCAACAGCGGCCACGTGGAGGAACGTCACTAGCGTAATTCGAAAATATAAGAAAAGTTAAATTTTCGAAAACGCGCCAGACTTATTACGCAATGTGTACATTTCCTAACGCGAAACAATTTTCTGTTTCTAAAATGGCAACAGTGAATTTCTGAGAAAATTTAACAGCATTTATACGCCTACTACTGGGCACTACGAACAAAACCAGACTAGTAAACGAAATATCACAGCATATCGATTGGTGTTGCTGCTTCGTATTCCTGAGGTTGTGAGTTCGGAACTCGGCCTGGCGACCCTGGGATCTGTCGTAGTTTTCTCGAGCCCATGCAGGCGAACTGAGGGGCGATGTGTTTACAAGAAATCACGAAACACTCGTTTCACATCCTTTCTAGGTCAACATTCACCGTCATTCTAACATTCAATGTCGCAACTCATAAATCCACGTAATTCAAAAAAGATTCCTCACAGGAAAACGCAATAATAATAAATAAACATATTAGTAATTATTAATGTAATTCTGCTACGAGAAAAACGTTTAACTCCGTCATAAAATAAAATGTGGTTTATACGTGCATGGCCAACTATGTTTCCGTCTACGTATTTCGCCCAAGTAATTACATACGACGTCTCTATGAATTTTTCTCGGGAGCAGTCCTGACCTTTGTTCCAGTTTCTCAGAGCTGCCCTAGTCTATTCTTACAGTCTTCCTTCTTTACAGTATCTTCCCATATGAAATGAAAGCCATCAAATTAAGAACTCATTCCGGTACCAGCCACCCCCCGGAGATAGCCGTCGTCTTGACGACTTGACTTTACTTAAGCAAGCACGGCGAAGTTAGAGCAACAGTGACTTCAGATGATAATCAATTTCGTGTGAACTAACAGATAACAATTAAAATCAAGGCGAAATCAAAAACAACATTAAACGCGTGATAATAATATGTTCAGAATTTATCTTATTTTATCCGAGTCGAAATAAAAATTTACCAACTAAAAAATAAAATAATCGAACTACACTTTTTGTACGCATTTCTCATTTCCCATTCACAACGATCATATGCTCCTTCGTTTAATTAATTAAATACCGCGTACTCTCAATCTGATAGAGAAATATTTGGTGAAAGCGACCGCCCCGATGATGGAGGCAGTAAGCGCCTCCGAAACGTCGGACAATTCCTACCACAGTACACGATGCAACATTCCCGAAGACAGTCGTCTTCGTATGTGCCCCCGTGAGAACTTGAATTATACCGACAGCGCATGAAGCAGACATCAAACAGCCTACGATTTTTTTTTAAATGAAATCATCGAGATTATTTCGATATTGTACGTTCCGGTGGACACGACCTCCTCATTACACGTTTACTGTACGCGAAGTAACCGATAAAATCCGTACTTCAAAATCTAGGAACGTTAGTGAACGTGCTTTATTCCACTTATGCAAAAAACCATCTGCTGCACAGACTGCCGAAAAACCTTGCGCGGGTTCTGGTTCACGTCCGTCATCATTTGACTGTCACGGAGAGCAGGGAGTGATCACCCGGCCCCCACTTACACGCTGTGCGAAAACAAAAGACACACAGACAACGAGGAACACCCTTCAGACACGCAAGTCAAAGGGATTTTAAAAAAAAGGATTAGCTGTTATTCTTCTGGGTTGCGAAGTCGCGTTTACTTGTAGGTGGGTAAAACGTTCCGATAGAACGCACTGCCTCCATCTTCTAGCTGCGTCTTTGCCCCACGTAAAAGTAATATCCAGTGTTTGGCCGAATGTCATTTCTGCAGTGCAAAACATGACATTCGGTTATTCACAAATAAATTGGACCATAGCTTTTGATTAATACCACAACCGTTAAGTTCCCCTTTAAATGACCGCCATATTGGGGTCCCTCCCCTGTGGTGATTCACGTGGTCTGTACACACATCGTAAACGGCGAGCCCTTTTAATAACTCGCCACAGGGGAATCTAAGAAAAGACATACATCACAGTTACGCGGGTCACATATCCCTTCTCTGAAGAAAACAATTTCATTTGAAGATGGCTGCCTTCTAAGTGGTTGCGCCGTGTAGTCTGGTAGAAGCTTTCCGACGTTTCGCCCTGATGATGGAAGCAGCAAGGACCACTGAAATTACAAGGCGCAACAACCCAGAAGACAGCGATCTAATTTCAAGGACCCGCGCTGATTCCTCGGAAAAGTATTAGCAATTACAAGATATTTTCCTTCCACAAGGTCGACACCCCCCGTGATGTCAACTAGGAAACCGACTTTGCTTTTTAAATGTCCAGCCTGGCTTCCATGTGACCTCCCACCCATTGTCAAGGTCGACCCACCGCCATTAAAGAAGAAAGTTGTCCCGCGTACATTCCTCGCAAACGCTGCCAGAGAACGCAGTCTCTGGTTCCTTGACTACCTGTCGCATGCCCACTTTAGCGCAAGAACAGATCAAGTCAATATCTCTCTAAATAAACATTTTGTCCTAATGTACAAACTTCGTGTATAAAACGTTTCTGGAACACCTGAATGTCTTTCACAAATTACAAAATGGCGCCATATATGGACGAGGGTCACCGACGAACTTTTTTATTTATTATTTAAAAAAAATCTTCATTTCAGCCCTGTAGATGGAAGCAGTATATTTCTCCGAAACGCTGCTATATGCCTACAAGCCCAGACGGCAACATCGACAACAAACAGATTGTGTGGCTGGTATAGTTCAGAAGTTAATCTTCCAGCCTGTTGACTTGTGTCAGCTGACCGCAGACCACTTTGTGGTCACTACACTCAGGAGTAGACATTTAAAACCTGTCCAGTGGCTCTTCGTGAGTAAAGAGAAAAAATCCTCAAGTTCCTTGACTCACCCAACAAACTCTGCAACGAACCAAGAATGTGAACAGAATTCACCATTTACCAGTGACTTGGACAGAAAAAGCTGATCGTCGACTATCCTACCGCTGATCATACATCTTAAGACGATAATCTCTGAAATTATCACCACGCATGCTGATAATTTACAGTTGGCAAACCTTCAATTATCTTTAGGAGTTTCATCTGACAACTAAAAACCGTGGAGGAAGACGCTTTTGAGTCAGACAAAGTAAATTTGGTCCCGTGTCTAAGGCGTACAGCGGACAGCGGAAGTAAAGCTCGTTGGAGGTACGTGACCTTCACGCTCCGGCAGGTTTACCCCGAGAAAGACCTTACAGCGCGGATCAGACAGGACGCCGACGGTCTAGTCCCATGAACTACGGGTGAATATTTGAAAAAAAAAATGACGCGAGATTTGAGGTTATCACAGTGTGAGACGCCAGTCAACATCACAGAAGACTGCAATATTCAAGGAAGTAACAGTTTATAAACTCTGTGTAGTTTCATTCCATACGAAGATAAATTTTGCAGAGGATATCTGATCTTCAGTTAATGCCTCACATGAATAAAACCACGTGTGTCTTTAAATGACGTACGTTCCAGTCGTAACGTAGCTTACTCGAGGGAAAACAAAAAAAAAGTTCAAACTTTGTTTACCCTAAATTTCGCTTCAGAAGTTGGGATACGCCAACCAACACAGTGACTAGCCTACCGACTGAAGGATCATTGTGTCCATACCCGGAAGAGATTGGGGTTGCAGGCGTGTTCGCAATGAAGTTATTTGTCTCTGCACAGTAAACTTGTGGACATATTCAAAATCGTTCAGCACGCACTTCACATGAAGGCCTGCAATTTTTCTTGTGCACGGAACACCACAAAAATCTACCGCTGGACTCTGTATATAGAGCCAGTTCAACCCAGTCCACACACACACTGCAACCTTAAAGATTAATTTTAATATTATCTCCCCATCTACACCTAGTTCTACCAGTAGGCCCTTTCCTTTAAGTTTCCTGTTCACAATTCCGAACGCGTTTTTCTTATCGTTCATGTTGTGACCCTCCTTGATTTGATTACCATAATAATTGAATTAATCGAACAGAACAAATGTAAGTCCTAAGATGGCTGCTGGATGTTTGTGCAACGAACTGCCTGTTTAATTCTAAAATAATTTCCTTCTTTCCTTTATCATGTGGGAAAAAAAACACCATCATAAGTGGTACATGTGTTTGTTCTATTCCTGTTTCTTCTAAATTATCTAATATGGCGATACAGCAGCTGTTGTGCATTCCAACCCCTACAACCCTCACGGCAAAAAAATAGTTCCCATACTTGAACGTCATCCAACCACAACAGGGAGTCGTGATTCGAGACGTTGCTCTGTTTTTGAGATGTACTACTAGCAATCCATATTCACACAAGCATGGCGTCGCATTTGAACGCGCAGAGGCGTGTACGCACATCAATCAGACACGAGTTACAAACACAGCAAAAGTATGGCCATCATATTTCAATCCTAGTATAGACAAAGTTAGTTAAAAGAACTCCTCTGTTAACATCCGCCACAGTTAATAAAACAGAACTCAGCGACAAATTAATCAAGACGGCAGACAAGCGAAGAGCATCATAGACACGCAGACCAAGAGTATGAACGTATCAACAAGACAAACACTTTTAACTTACGAATATTAAGCTCGCGCATGCTCCAGCCTCTGTGGTTCCAGAATAGGAGAGAATATTTCCATATGAAATAGAGCCCAGATGACAGACAATTGCCACAGGCGAGGAAAACCACGATCGCGTGGCTACAAAGAATGCCTCGGAGAGACAAATTTTAATTTCGGAATAATATTAAATTAGACACAGTCCGTGACGTCATGCCCCCAAGATATAATTATTATTATTATGACGATCAAATCAAGGCCTGTGGTACATGAGTGGACACGATTTGCATAAAAAAATTTGGTCGGAAATTTTGAAGAGAAATACTACTTCAGAGACAAAGGCGTAGGGAGGATAATAATAAAATGGATCTTAAAGAAATATTATAAGAGTGTGAAGGTTTTTCAAGCAGTCGGACAAGGTCTTGTGGCGCGATCTAATGAGCACAGTAATGAAACTCCGAGTTATGTAAAAGATGAGAAACTGTTGACGTTTCGAAGAGAAGTACTGCCTCCATCTTCAGGACTCAGTTAGATCCTCAAATATCATATAGATCATGGCAGCTTCTTAAGACAAATCTGATAAAGCGAATTCGTCCGTCGATATCAAAAATGTCTCAGACACCACAGAGTTCTTCGAGAAATCTGTAGAAATTTTCCTCTTTAATTGAAGATACATGATTTAATAACAACTTGCAAGTACAGTCCATTAACTATTGTGAACCACGCTTCAGAGTCAGCTGTTATTTTTTTATAGCGAAGGGATATCTCTTACTTCTAATACCTCAAGAATTTAACCGGGTGGTCTGTTTCATGTTCATGTCTTGTTCCTTTTTCCTTCTCTGTATTTGAATTGGGTTCGTGTCAAGTTCAAGTTTCCGCCCTCCCCGCCCTGAAGATGAGCAATTGAAGATGAAACGTGCCAGTAAACGCTCCACACAGCCACATCAACAGCGGTGGTCTGTAAATTTCGTTCTCAAGAAGATGTTATCCATCTACCCTAATCAGTTTGTTTAGACATCTCGAATTAAACCATTTCACTCTGGCCGCCATACCAAATTCTGACCCCAAGTCATTAGGAAGAAGTCCATTTCTGTGGCGTGACGGTCTCAGAGCATCGCAGTCAAGAAGACGACTTAAAGAAACACTTATTCTCATCTTCCCTTGCCGTTCGTTCACGTTTATCTTTTTCTACTACCAAGAATTATAAAGAGAAGATTACGTCTTCTGATTTCTACAGCTTCATTTTCCTTCACATTCCCTTCAGTTTAAAGGGCTATTTAATTAATTACACAATTCAATTAACAATTTATGTGCGTAAGTTTACAACAGTAGACCTAGAATCTCTGACTACGCTAAGCTTGCAACCTCAAATACATCGCTGATGTTTCCTGTTCTTGACAGATACGACCGATGTCATAATTCAGCCTTCAGCATTGTGGTTCCTAAAAAGAATAACATTTCTATCCAATCTCCAGCGTAAATAATCCGTGTTCAGGTTCCTGAGGAATCATTAAGTTATTCAGCTGTCAGGCCACGGCGTCTGCACTCGCCCCAGTGTGATATGAGCTGGCAGGAAAACTTGTCCACTCCTAATTTGGCAAACAGCTCGTTACCCGCAAAGTTCTATGACCCTCTGACTTTCTCACGTACTAAGAACATTGCCTGGATGATGAAGGCTCTGAGCTTGGAATCCGCTTTACATGACCACCGAGCTATAAAACACAGAAACTGACTCTGTTAGCAGATCTCGAGCAAGTTTAATCGATGCTGGTAAATAAACGGAACGAAGCTCTGTACAAAGATGTTCTTGGTTTTGCGAATAACTCAAATGACTTGATAAGAAATTATTGCAGATACGTATTTATCGTTGCAACGCCATTCGTATCGCAGGTAGGGGCACTTTACTCCCCCTTACATGTCATTAAATTTTGACCATATCGACCGAAATTTCACCTATCAATAATTTTTTGTTAGAAACTAACTTTTAGAATATCGATACACGTTGATTCGAATTCCATGAAAGTGGGGTTTGGCATTTAGTAACTCCCAGTTTTTCTAATGCCTATTTTAATATTATCTTGAAATCTAATCCTTGGCTTCCCAAGTCATCTCTTTCCACTCAAACAGCATCTTCCACGCTGTTATAACTTCTTCATTATGAATTCCACGCTCATCACAACGTAACAATATTAGTATGCAAAGATTACAAATTATGAAGCCAAATTACGCAATTTTCTCCATTATCCTGTTGTTTCTTCTTAGGTTAAAATGTTTTTCTTGCTGTTTCTTATAACACCATACATCCATGTTGTTTCCCTAGAAAGCTTAATAAAATATTCATAACTCAGTTATTTTTCACCAATTATACTCCAAGAAGAGTTGATCATGGTAGAAATATAAAAATTCCACACGTCAGATGTAAGCCTAAGGGATGAAATAAAACAAGCGATAATTTCCTCTATATTTTAAGATTTGAAGAAAACACCAGGCAGTCTCGCGACTCGAAACAACCTCTACTTATCTCCATTCTGATATTTTATTTTCAAAATACAAGCATGTCTTCAGAATATCAGAAAGGCTTGCCGGAAAATGTCTAAATAAGGAATTCGAGTAACACACAATAAATCCTTGGCCTCTTGGATTCCTATTTAAAGCAAAACCTGTTTTCTACCTCCAAAGACAATAATAACCTTAGAAACACGTATCCCTGGAGCGAACATTAGTTGTTGCAAACCGCAAAACCTCTGCACTACACGGAACAAAAAGGCGAATTCAAACTTCGGTCGAATTATCATTACAGGCGATAGAACCCCTGTATCTAGGCAGGAGGAGACTACGTGAGCCCCTTCAAGGCCCACCGGTGGCAAAGATACAAATATCTGCCCCTACGAGGTATCTGAACCCGGCTGCAAATCCAAAAAAACAGTTACTTTACGGGCTGCAGACATGCCCTAAACTTTTAAAATTTATTTTCTCTATTTCGTATTTTATTCCGACACGTTTCTCGTCAGAAAACAAACTAGGAATCACTATTTCAAGCCTGAATGCACTGCCTCACTGACCAGCTGCCAGTTTTCTCATGTACTGATCATTGTTTCTCCTATATAAGTCTCCCTCCAACTATCATGGTTCAAAGAGCCCTTACTCATCGGTCAGTTTATTACAAAGAAAGCTCTAATGATCAAGCAGGCGGTGTGCACACTGCAACAGTGGAATATACGCATTAAAATGTTAAAACAATTATGCATTATCTGCAGGCACATTAAATTAAAATACAAATTAAAATATAAATATAATTTATATAAAATATCAGGGCGATGGTATAGGCAGCAAGGACCTCTGAAACGTCGAGAAACTTCTACCAGACTACACGGCGCAACAACCCAGGAGACAGAAATCTTCATACTAAGAATCGCCCTGATGATGGAGGCAGTATGACCTCTGAAACGTCGAGAAACTTCTACCAGACTACACAGCGCAACAACGCAGAAGACAGAAATCTTCATACTAAGAATCGCCCTGATGATGAAGGCAGTATGACCTCTGAAACGTCGAGAAACTTCTACCAGACTACACGGCGCAACAACCAAGGAGACAGAAATCTTCAGACTGACCGCTGAGAAAACCTCAAATCCTACGATGTCAGATTTCTACTACTTTCGTCTCAATAATTGTACACAAATCAAAAGTGACTTGTATGTGACCACAGGGGGGCAGTCTGTGTCATCATCGCTGGGGCTGGACGAATTCAATTGTCTCCGCAGAATTACGGTACCTTCTCGTCGCCTAGCTGTGACCCGTGTATCGTCTCGCTGCTGCACGTGCGACGATAATTACCTGACGACAACCCGTCGAACCACTTCGATATTCACGGCATCTCTCGCTCTCAGAAAGACTCTTCCGAACTGTTCCAAAGCCTCAAGGCGAAATCAACAACTTGGCTCGGCGAAAGCATTTTCTCAGCTTCACAGATATCTCAAGCTTTTCCTTGCTTAAGATAAACACACACGTAAACACATAAATATAAACATATCTATATTCCTCAGGAGGATACGAGGCATCGTCCACCTTAGAATATCATTCAAAAACATTAAAAGTATTAATCGATAGTAATCTACTGGGGTTTAAAGCCGATGGTTACCCACGTTTCAGATAAAAATAACACCTCCATCGTCAGGGTATCTCCTCGTATCTCTTAGCACCTCAGATTAAACGATCATACGGCGGTGAATATGTAAGTCACAACACAGAGGACCAAACCCGATATCTATCTGCATGGTTTAAATCCCAAAACTACTCAACGGATTTCGATTAAATTACGTATTGGCAGGAATTTTACAGCCTGATTATCACTCGGGTTATTTTTATTAAATATTATGGTACAAGTCTATAGACCTTTAAAATGCAGCTGATCGAAGCAGCAAGCACCTCTGAAACGTCGGTCACTATGGAAGGCCATCTTCATTATCTTACTCCGTCTTCATGTCTCCGGACGAGCGCGGTTTCTTCACAGCGGCCTCTTGAACGACATATGCCACTTTCGGCTTGAAAGGTCATATTATGTCAGTGACCCCAAAAAATCTTCCCACACCCATCTCATTGCAGAAAAGTTAGCATTTTCACGAGCACAACACAACCAAGACTAGAAGCTATACAAGGAAACTCATAGGAAATATATTATATTATATTATATTATATAAACTCTGCAGCAAATTAGGGGTTTTAAGACCGTGGCCTGCTGATATGATTTCAGCGGCTCGCGTAAGTACGTGAAACTATTTACAACAGAAAATTAGAAACTGACTTATGGAACAGAGTCCTATTTGAGAAGCCAGTCAACAAATTCGTCTTTTACTGAAACAAAATGTTCACTATCGTGTTTACAAAAGCCCGATACCTATCCTGAACCAGAATAATCCAGTCCCACCCTATTTCCCTTACATCCTTTTTAATATTATCCTCCCATCTACAATTTCTTCTTCCTATTTGCATTACCCGTTCCATGCGAATGGTGACCGTCGAAAGCCCTTTAAATGCGTCTCAAAAATGACGGTGAATCACGGGCTTCGAATCAAATCTCTTTGCCTTTCCAATCCCTGCTTAAAACGCAATTATATCAAGTGATATCAAGTGAAGTGTAGTGCAGAATTATAGGACTACATAACACAGACAAACTAACTGTGGACAATCCGCTGACAACGTCTTACAAATTACGCATTTCCAATTTTAATTTCGGTTACATCATTGGTCTTCTGAACCCTAGTTCCACATCGGTACAAAAATTTTGAAAATATCATTCATTATTTTCCACTGCCACCGGGTAAAAACCCATTTGCAGTTAATAATAAATAAATAAATAAAATAATTAATTTAGATGTTCTCTCTGCCACAAATTTCTGTTCACCGTCGCACATAATCATCGACACTACAGTTTACATCAAAGGAAATGCCACATCCCAGTGCTAGTGCACATTCTCATAATTTATTCGTCTTCAAAGAAGTCGCTTTGTGTTGCAAATCTAAACACGGTCTTCGCAGAAATCTATTGTCACTTATGCCACTCTTTGTTACACAACACTGGTTTTTGACGACATTATTTGCATACTGGTACGTTTTCCAGGAAGTGTGTATGATTTACAAATTGAAAGTGCAAACCAATAGTTGAAACATACACTGTAATTCTCCGAATCACAGACAACTCGTTTTGATGGACAGTCTGGGAGCAAATACAGTGAAACAGTCGGTAATAACAGATCGCGTTCACTGGAAGATTAAAAATTCCACAGAACTTCGTATAATATCATAATTAATTAAAGTATAATAACTCTCAAGGATAATTCTGGGTATCCACGTCAATGAGCATTTTTCTAACCATCATTTTACAGATGTCAAAATTCGCTCTTTACTACAACTCACACGAAAATCCACCAAAATACAAATTAACCCACTAACCACTCACCCTCATGGCCCACAAAAGAGATGCATAATACAGTGCGTCCACTGACAAAGTTCAACGCAACTGTAATTTCCCAGCTCCACGCAGGAAATGCTATAAAAAAGTAAGTTGAGTTTATTTTTATCAAACCTTGCAATGTTCCTGTATTCATCCTTCAGGATGAGAGTTGGGGAAGACGAACATACATTTTAGTCTAAAATCTGAAGAAAAGACCACTTGAAAGACCTAGATGTAAATGAAACGACAATATTACAATGGACCCGATTAAACTGGCGCCCTCTTGTGAACACGGTAATAAAACTTGGTTCAAATCATCACTCGGAATTTCTTGGTCAGCTAGACCAGTGGTATTCAACCTGGGGTACGCGTACTCCCGGGGATACGCGAAGACATGTTAGGGGGTACGTGAAATTTAAAAAAATATATATTATTTTATGATAAACACTGAATGAGACACGGTGGTCTAGCGGTCAGAACGCTGGCCTTGTAATCCTGGGGTCTCGGGTTCGATTTATAACTTGTGTTGGGCAAGGCCGTGGTCTAGGCAACACGGAGTTTTCCTCCGTGGCATCCCAACAATTACTCCATTCACACACAGAAGAAGGCAATGGCAAACCACTTCTGGATCATCTGCCAAGAACGTATATGAACAGGTCCCAGTCCGAGAAAAGGATGGAAGGATCCTGTTCATATGGACCTGTCGTCAGACAGAACACTAAATAATAATAATAAAATAAACAGTGAATAATCAGTAATGTAATTTATTTAATTTATTTTAGATGTAGATTATATTATGTATAACTTGAATTATACACAAACAACTTTGGGGGTACAAAGTTGAAGAGAAATTATATCTGGGGGTACGCGAACAAAAAAGGTTGAATACCACTGAGCTAGACGACTCTGTTTCATACCAATAAATATTTTTTGTGTTTCGTATAGTGTGGTTTGTTAAATGAATGACGTTTTCCGAGTTCCGTTAGGTTTAACACACTTCTTATACATAAACTACACGTAAACGGTTCATTCAGTTAAATTAAATATCATCTAAGGATTGGGGCAGTTCTTCTTATGTGGGACGAAGAACTTGAGAGTAACAATGCAACACAAAAACTGCAAATCACGTGGTAACTCGGTCATCGGTAATGGTGGTCACTAGGATTTCCTTCATTCCGCGTCGTACCATCTGCTCAGAATCTCTCTCTCTCTCTCTCTCTCTAGTCTGGTAAAAACTGACCGACGTTTCAAAGGTACTTACTGCTTCCATCATCATGGCGATGAGTAATCGACGCGCGAAAAAGCTATGAAATACAGAAGCAGGCCGGACAGATCAAGATTTGATCTCGTTGGGTTATTCTGGTCTAAATATATTTCACTGCCTTTAACATAAGGGATTAAAATAAGGAGAAAAAATTAATAAACCTTAATTGAGAAAATTATCCTGAAAACTTCCAACTATCTCTTAACCCTATCATTGGTAATTTCGTGTCTCACAAACTGTAAGAAACAACCCCATGTATAAAAACTCCAGTCACGTTAAATATTTGTAGCTTGCGTTACCATGGAAATATACAGACATAATAGGGGTTTTAAAATTTAAAGCACGCAATTAACATTCGTCTCCCTATCTCACTAGACGCTATATAAAGTCCGTAGTTTAAACGGAGAAGTTAAATGACACGATAATCGATCTATCGACCAACAACTATACAGGTAGTACTTTAATTTGGTCACGGATATATACAGCAGGCCTACCAACATGGTAATAAAACACTGTCCGCTTCTTTATATGTCTACCTGGTGAAGTCTGCGAGATGCCGGGGGTAAATCAAGAGGACAGTGAACTACAGTTCAACAGTCGAGTTACAAGCAATATCTCGAAGCACGAAGATGGCTGTCATATGTGTTGTGGCGCCGAGCAGTCTGGCAGAAGTTTACCGACGTTTCAGAGGTCCTTACTGCCTCAATCATCAGGCGCACGAACCCGGAAGACAACCATCTTCAGATTCATCGCCGTAGAAACCTCAACTCCTACATCTCAATGTATATTTCGTATTATGTATCCATTACCCATCCTTCTAAGAGACAAGACTCCGCCATATATGGCTTTAATATTACATGGTAATAACATCTTTTGGAAGGGAAGGTGTGTCACACCGTCCACTACAGGACGTGCACAGGCCCGTTGCAGGTCTGTTTACAATAAAACCATGGAATATCCTAGAACACGTGAAGACATAAAGTTGCCGACCCTAACTCGAAGGTTATTTACCGTTAAGACTCTTCTGGTATGTATCTCCGAGTAATCTGGCAGGAATTGACCGACGTTTCAGAGGCACTTGCAGCCTCAATTGTCGGGACGTTAGACAAGGTAGTAAAAACACCCGAAACGTCGGTCCATTTCTACAGGATTACACGGCGTAACAGAAGGCATCCATCTTCATATTCAACGCCGTAACAGCTGAAGGAATGTGAATAGAAGTGAGACATTAATTACCACAGCATTCATTCGCTAAACAGTGTCATCGCTTGCGTTCCTATTGAAATAATCCCGTTTGTAATGCGAACATAACCTCCAAGGTTCTCGGCATGTAAACCTGAACTTCACAATAGACCTACGTTTACACAGGTTAAGCCATGAAAACCCAATTGGCTGCTAAGTAACAAAAACTCTGTGGAGAGTGACAATTCGTAAAATAAACACAGTAACTGTAATTTAAAATGCGCAATGTCACGAATGAACTTCACCTGTTTCTAGCGCCCGATATTAAGACGAAAAGTAACAAATTTTCCTCAACCCATGTAACGCTTTCATCGTGATGGAATGTAGGTTGAAGTCAACAGCTTCACAGCAAAAACTATTACTACCCAGCCCTGATGATGGAAGCAACAAGGACCTCCGAAACCCATAAGATAGCCATCTTCAGACTCACAGCATTAGAACAGAGTCCTAGAGACGCTAACAGCAGTTAATTACCGAGTTCAAAAGAGCCCATAACTGGATCACATCTTGAGCCAGCTGAATCCAGCCAACACGTTCGCACCTCAACAGCTTAAAATCCACTTTAAAATTGTATTCTCATGTACGTATTTTACCTTCAGTTACGCCGACCATCTCCCCACGCTTACTACACGTCCTGCCCATCTTGTTATCGTAATTTCGTCACTGCAATTACATTTGGTAAAGGATACGAACTATGAAGCCTTCGTCTTCCAAGTAACTTAACTTAGTATAAGCCGAATTTTTAAGTGGAATCATGATATCGAAAAACTGTCTTAAATGCAGTAAGTCCGTACTTTTGCGTTGGTAATTTACATTCAGGGCGTGAAATAGCTCAGCAACTGGCTAAGTAAATAAAAAGCGCCGAGCGCAAATCCAATTTACATTAAGTGAACTAACACACTTAAGCTTTCTGACTAAACACACAACTTCCGTATTCATGACGCAGGTTCCTTGTACGCGCGTCCACTTTTAACGATTGATGGGATGATCTGTATTTATACCAAGATGGCTGTCTTCTCGGTTCCAGTGCCTTGTGGTATGGCAGAAGTTTACCGACGTTTCGGAGGTACTTGCTGCCTCCATCATCAGGACAGCCATTTTGTTTATTTCCTTCCTAACCCACAGCCTTCTTCATTCTTTTATTGATTCTTCGTCACATGTCAATTATCGACCCTATAAAGGTAAGCAACGCGCGGCCCGCGTGCATTTTTGTAAAACACTGTACTGCACGATTAAAATTATTCACGCGATGTCATAAAACACACGGCGTGTCTTACTGAAAAACACTTTGGAGGAATGCAAATTGCAAGAACAGAAAAATTAAACCGATACTGAAATACTGAGCAAAAGCAATGTGAAATACCCCACAAATAGGTAAATGACTTTGTTGAGGAAAATAACTGAGTAAACATGTGACCCTGTTTACAGTAGTAGGTCTAATTTAGCAGAATTTTTAAATAAACTTCCGTAGCGATTCGGCAAACTATTCTCATTTGTAACCCCGCAGCCCGCGAGTCGATAACAAGGAATCAGCGTGACCCTACGTATTAAAAGGTCCAGAGAATCTATTCAGCAAACGATACCTACACAAACAACGTTGCATTTTATGTCCAGCGTCAATCAACACCCATTGTCTTACCAGATACATTCCTGAATATGAATCAAACGAAATGAATGACCGACCAGGAATTTAATGAATGAGATTTGAGGCACTCACGGCAGTGAAGATGTTGACGTTCTGCGTCGTGACGTCGCGTGAAATTCTAGGCTGACAGTAATGTTTCGGGGGAACATATTGCCTCCATCCACAGGGTTTGAAGATTAACATCGACGACAAGAATTATTAAATAATTTTTTTAAAAAATATGCAGCAGGAGTTCCTGGTCTATTATCTCCTAAATCCCAGCAGGCGGCGCTGAAGAACAGCGTCCTCTATGTCTGATGCAGATAAGGCACCGGGCGGTTAACAGGTAGCCATAATAAAAACGAGCAATTGTACTCTGACCGCCGACAGAGGCGGACGTCCTGCTGTAAGGACGACCCTCGTAAGTCCCCGAAGGACCTCGTCCTACCTGCTCTAATATCCAACACGATTCTACGCTAACACATCGCCCTGAAGATGGATGCAGCAACCAGCTCTGAAACGTCGTACCTGTTATAATATTCCTATGATATCGAACGTCGTGATGCTGTGATGAGTACATTTACTTCGTATTTTTTCGATCAAAAGTTCAAATCTCGGCCAGGAGACCGACCATACTGACTGGTAATTTTTGTTTTTCCTCAGTCCCTCCAGGAAAATTCAAGTACAGTACCATGCATTACGTCACAACGTCTTCTTTCCACAATTCATTATTCGTCCTAATATTAGACGCCACATGATCTGAGATGCCAAAATCATTAAATAAAACATCAATGTGTTGGAACAAACTCACAGCCGACATACGAAGATCGCAATGAAAATGAACATCTCATCCCACACTATAATGCAAGACAGGTACAATATCAGTGGCGGCTAGTGGGCAGGAGGCAGATGGGCGTGCATACTAAAAATTTTAAATCTCGTCCGACCCTTCAAGCTAAATGATCATACAGAATCATTTCCCATGTCTCATTCGAAGACACACACAAACCTCAATATCTAACACAGCGCCCTAACGTAACAAAAGAACTTCTACTTACAACCCGCCACTGACTTCGTAAATTATTACCTGGTTAACATTTTTTCAGGTTTTCCTTCACTGTCCCTCCCTTTATGGCCTCTGCTGTTTCAACAATTCTGGAATGACTGCGTAGATTTCAAATGTCACAGGTTGGAAACGAGTTTCGATGTCACACTGATACAGAATCATAGATGTGTCGAATCAAATCTTGTCTAAGTCTTCAATGTCTTATCAAACACGGAAGTCTTGGCGTTATTTCCGCGTATCTAAACTTTCTCACTGATCAATCTAAACCACCAAACACATCCACACAACAATGCACTTTCCTTCTCATCAAAAGACAAAACAATTGACGAACGGCAGAGCGTAAGCTCCTACAACTTCTCAGACCGGAATGGATATAGCGAGGGTCTGCGTTTGGTGTTCGTTGTAAGACTTTTAGTAGACCATGCCATGAAAAATACACCTCGAAGCTCTTCTAGGGAACCACTCCCCTCTCTTCTTTTACCCCCTCCACAATTCCTTCGCCATTCAACAATCCCCAGTCTTCCGCCGAGACCAGCGCCGTCGCAGACACTAGCCAGCAGTCAGCAAACCACCCAAGTCTTGTATGGAGCTGATTTGTTTGCAGAAATTCTCTTTCTTTGCCTTAGCAAGCGGTTAGTGATATTGAATTGAAGAAACATCGGTATTGTGTGTTAAAAGCTTGAAGATCTATACACATCGGCAGTCTTCAGGAATTATTCAACGCGGAATCGAAAACAGGATAGCCAACGTAAAACAACTGAACGAATAGCAATGAAGAAGTCATATTCTAGTAAAATATCCAACAAAAATTAAAGTGCGCAGATACTATGCGCAGTAAGATTTATTTTGGGAGATATTTAAAGGCAAATTTTTTGCTTCATATTCGGATAAATAAGGCATAAGGAGAAAAATATATATATTAATAAAATAAGGGCAGAATTTCAAGTCAGAGAAAGGAAAAAGCAGAGATATCTTTGCAAATACCTCTGCACCGCTGTGCATAAGAGGGTCACGTGTTACTCTCCAACCTCTGGATTTGCTTACGGAATGTTCTGCGGTTTTCACCGAAGTACCTAATTAGCACTGCGATGCCGACAGCTATTTTACGGTTTGTTTCCTCGTTCTGAACTACTTGGGGGAAGGGGGCACTCACTGTACTTCTTGTCCTGGGTTCGATTAATGACAGAGATAGAGCTACTGTGACTTTCTAAAATCCCGAGGGAGACGTCCCGTAAAAAATTTGGCAATTAAGTATATACATCATACCTCATCTTCCATGAT
Source organism: Zootermopsis nevadensis (assembly GCF_977971745.1). Taxonomy (NCBI): domain Eukaryota; kingdom Metazoa; phylum Arthropoda; class Insecta; order Blattodea; family Termopsidae; genus Zootermopsis; species Zootermopsis nevadensis. The sequence goes on from NW_028259160.1 coordinate 15,515,467, forward strand.
GCAGAATCATAAGACAGCACGGTACACGCGTACAACAAAGGTTTCGTAACTAAAATGTGATATATAGCGCGCTACCTCGAACGTCAGCATGCAAAACTATCATGTTAGCAATCGAAGTTTGGTTAACATATTAGGTTGGAAAGTAATTAATCAGTTCTACCTCCAACCGAAGAGTACCAACTATGCTAAGGACTATTTTTGAGTTAAGTTTGACATGAAACAAGCCACGGTAATTTAAAAATGGAAAAATAAGACCACAAATTACGAATCTCTTTGTAACTTTCTTCAGTACCCTCTTTGTCCACATTTCCTGGACCATTATATCTACGTGAAAGCCATTTTCTCGACTATCTTCGGTCTGTAACGTTGGATTTGAGTCTCAGGATGGCCGTCTTCCGAGTTGTAGCGCCTCGTAATCTGGTAGAAGTTTACCAACGTTTCAGAGGTCCTTGCTGCCTCCATCATCGGTGGCGAAGAGAGTCTTTTCACAGAAATTTATCAATCATTCGCAGACGTGTTTTATTTTCTATGCCCACTGATTCATTACAGAATAAATCACTAACGGGATCTTAATTTTCCAGACCTCACACAACAGCGGCCTCCGAAATATACTTTCAGCTCGCACGTACATAAACTTAGTGCCCAGGCATCGACAGCAATTTTATGACTTTATATCAACAGTCAAAGGAAAAACGAACAAGTTCGTTTTATCTGCCCTTTTATAGCAGCAATGAAAGAACTGCGGAAATACTAAAGTTTCCTTAAGACTTCTCTGATTGAACTTCAGCTTCTCGACAGCACCGTTAACGTATTTGGCGCACTTAACACAGATGAGGCACAAAGCCAGTGACCAATGAGGGACTAAAACCATCACGACCACTGGATTAAACATACGAAGATATCAATAGGACATTTTACAGTGTACGAACATAGGAAATCCGGCGCTTAATTTAAAGGTTATGCAAAATCGAATATTTATGGAGTTAGTTCATAATTCTAATATTCTGTAAGAACCGACTGAAAACTCCCATTTCTTTTTCTGACCAAGTGGAACTCCCACGCTGATGGTTAGAATGATTTATGACAGAGGAAAACGCTCACGCGGTCCCTGTGGGATTTGTAACCACACCCGTCGAAAGATAAGGGCTGTGTGTCCCTTGACATGTGTGGCTAGGAGCTACGAACCCGCAACAGGCTTCTGGGAACACCCCGAGAATGTGAAAGTAATCAGGCAGGAGTGGAGGGTTGTGTACGTTATGTTGCTGGAATGGGGCTCACAGATACAGCCCATAATTAGGCTACGTCTAAACCTACGAAGCTACTACCATTTCATGAATCCGTACAGCAATCACAGGGGATTAGCAAGTGCAAAGTTAGAAATGTCTTCTCGGTCTTGATAACCCAGATTCGAACTGGGTACCTCTGTAAATATGTCAGGCACACAACCGCTACGGTAGCCTGCTCCAGCCAAAACCTACAACCCAGGTGTACACGGCTCAAAATTGTAGCATCAGGACGTTCAAGTTGAGAGTAAATTACTAGGTGGTACATAACTATAAATTGATATATAAAAAAAGAATAAGGCATCTCAACAAGATCTGGTTCTGTGACCCGTCCAATAAGCGGAATAAAACTACTTTCAGCGCTAGAAGCGATTCTTTGGGATGACTGCCCGGCCTTCGAATCTTGAACATCTCCACGTATCTCACTAACGAAGCTCGCGAACATCCATAAAGTCAGAGAGAGTCTTTGTACTACTAGAAAGAAAGGAGTAGATGACAGAAAAGAAAAGAAAGTAACAGGAGGAAACAGAGACAAAGGAAAGGAGGCAAATGAAATTGAACGGTGACCTGCAACTTCCTAAGAACCATGCATTATTTCTCAGTCTCTCCTGTACGTCCCACTTTATTATTACGCTTTTAATAAATTCAGGTTTACGTGTCGCAGCGAACATTTTCTGGGGTAACGTAAGAGGAGAAAATAAGTTTTGAAGCGGACTTACGCGGAAAGTGGATAAAATTTAGCAAAGTCATTTCAGAAGATAATTCTCTAACAGCAATCACAGTAACGCTGTTTCTCGATACCTGTTCGTTGAAATGTCATTAATTCACTGTTTATCAGCTGGACGAACTGAAACACTTTGGCCCTTCTTTTAAGGTCGCAACTTTGTACCTACTGTACTAAAATACATAATAAAAGATTTAACGACGTTACATTCCAGATAAGAAAGTGGGTTAAGAATCCGTTGTCTTAACTACAAATTGCATTTGAGATTTAAGTTGAAAGATAATTTCTAAACCTTTGACGAGTAACTGCGCTGGACAAGTGATTACCAGGTGTTGTGTACGCTTTAGCGTAAGTAAAGTACACCTTATGGATTCACTTACGTCTTGGCCTTGGATAAAATTGTTGCGACCACGTTGGTCACCGTTGCTACATTTCTTATTCTCCACCCTGCACGACCGTATTACGATCAGCGAATCATCGTCCTTCTGAAACGTCGATCATTTTCTACCAGAATACGGCGCAACATCTCACAAAACAGCCATCTTCATAGCGGATAATTTGCTTCTATAATAGGCCTATCCCACTTCCATTAGGTTCTTGTAATACAGAAACCACTTCTGTGACTATCGGTAAGGAATCGTTCTATTTAACCGGCTCTACATAGTTGTCAACCGTTTACTCCTACCGGAAAATAGAATCAGCCTCCGAAACGTCGGATATATTTTCCATTCAGACAACATAACTTCCAAAGAAACTTCTCCCATAAAGGTACAAACCAACAGACGCAAACCTTTAGAATATTAGTTAACACTTACTGACTAACAAACTTGTAATGCCAGAAGTGGTTTAATTTACATCGAGCATGCAATGGAGATAATGAGTCTTAGACTAGAAGGAGACCGACGATCGGCCAACGATTGTCTTCTGTTGAAGACAAGTTTTTATGCCTCGCGATGTACAAGCGAAACACGGGTCACTTAGACAAGAAAAGTCCAATCAGATGACGAACAGAAGCTGCAGGGAGAATGGACCTTAATAACCTAAGGTGGGGCCACCTCCAGACCGCAATTGGTTTATCTTTTTTTATGAAGTTTTGTTGTTATAGATGGGGTAATAATTTAAAAACTCGTCATGAGAATGCAAGACAATAAAAACAAAAGAGAACTGCTAATAATTGCTTTCAAAATACTGAGACGTTTGAAGAACTTCCTTGGCAACGACAATATAAAATCTAAATTAAATTCAAAGCGGAAACGCCTGCTACTACTTAATTCAAAATCCATCTGTCTTCTGCTCTCTTTAAAATTCCAAAGGTTAAAATACAAGATCGACTGTATTCTTCACCAAATATTAGGCTCTCAGCGAGTAAAAGAACATGAGATGGGTGGAACGTACCAGGAAAATGTCGAATGGACACAAAAATTTTAGTCGAGAAACCTGAAATGACCACTCGAGAGACCTAAGCGTAGATGGAGATATTATTACATTCTTGGAAAGTATTCCATTTGGAGTACACTATCATTCCAAAGGCGTTCTACACTCGCGGCATCACGGGTGATGACGGAAGGGCCCATAAAGTGTTCTTACCTTACGCCAAATGGATTTTGAATATATAAGGTGTGAGGGTCTGTATTATATTGAGCTGAATCAGGCCAAGATTCAGAGGTTAGCTCTACAAGTTCAATAAATAGAGGGAAATTTGTTGACCGTCTGAGCGACGACTGGTTTATTACTAAATATCCACAGAATCGGTTATTACTTTCGAAAGATAAAGTCATTTTATGTTAAGTGTACTCAAGACATCCGTCGCTCCAAACATTTACTTTGTACGTAACGCAGCCCCCGGGGGAACTTCCAACGTTCAACGCGATGTAAAAGTCTCTAGAGGCATCTTTATTGTTTCCAGTGCATTTGTTCCAATAATTTCTCTTTTTCATCTCCCAGTAAATCTCAGTACTGGAAGCAACATCTAATCTGCACACAGGTACAGTTAAGCCCCAGCATAGCTCCTGTTTCTTATTTAATGACAGGGAACGCACAGAGGGCAAAGTTTCGATACAACGGGTGTTCAAAAACGATCAATTCAGAAGTGGAATATTTTGTAGTTCTAATACACCCGAGATTAAACTAGCGTATAAAGACGAATTCCAATTTGGGGAACAAATAACATATGTATTAGGCCCACCCAACAATTAAATAACTCAGCAGAGTAACTTTTAAGAAGCTGATAGTCGCTCAGTTACTCAATAAATTACCACCCTAATGGGAAACCCCGAGTTTAGTTGGTACCTATCCCAAGCCATATGAATCTAGTCCATATTTCGCCAAGATCAATTTTAATATTATCCTTCAATCTAAGTGTGGTATAATCCTTTCACGTTATCTAACAGAGATTTGTATTCATCCCTACTTATGTGAAGATAAAATCAGACTATCAATTTTCTCAAAAGCCTCATCATACAACAAAATAACAAATTACGTAAAATACAGATTTGGTATTTTATTTGAAAGATATTTCGAAATAGTTAATACTAAAAAAAATATTTATTTAACTGTGCAGTGTATGTTACTGTAACAGTGGTTATGTTAGTTTAGGTTGGCCAAGATCCAGATATGCAAAAATTGATGTGTATTTGCAATAAACAGACATCAAACCAACAAAGCACACACAGTCGTAAATAACGTGTCTGAGAAACATCTGTGCTCCAATCTGAGCGACATTTGCGTTCGAGGTTAGTGACAACTTCAAGGAAAGCTTGTGAGTACAGCAAAGCTCCTGAAATGTATGTTTTTTGCCAGACATAGCCTTACTCACTAAGACACTTTCTTACGTCATCCACTTGCTTCCATAAAAACACCGGAGAAGAAGACGCCCTGTGTATTTTGAATCACCGTGTAGCTGGAGTTGTCTTTGAGGGAATATGATACAGAGAATTACATGCCTGAAGAGATTTCGGTGTTGAGAAACTACAGACAAACTGCGTGTGGGGAAACCCCACACTCAGTTCCTACGTTCGCAAAAATGTTACACGATTCAGTGCCACAGACGCTGATACTACAAACGAACGTCTTCGCAACAAGAGGACCTTTACCACAGTTATCTGCATATGAGGCCAAAGAATTCTTTGACACTAATCGCAGGCAAGGTCTTAGCCTGAATGCGTTCGGGCGAATACACTCGGATTTCTCTTTACACACAATCTCTCCTCCAAGAAATTAACTCTCTGATGACAATACGCGAAGGTTCAACACTGCTAACACCCTAGTCCGACGTCGGACACAATCCTGAGGCACTTTCAACCAACTCCCATTTCCCCAACCTATTTCCTCAAGAACCATATTACATTCTTCCCCACATCGTCTTCTGTGGCTTCCAAGTGGACGCTTTCCAAGAATACAAGTTCCTTCAGATGCTAATCCTGAGGAGCACATCTCACAGAATGAACTTGTTAAAACTCACCCCGCAACATGGCCAACACACACAGTGAAATGAAGGGGGTTGAATAGAGTTGGAAGCATACGCCTTTCCTATCAGCAATCAAGACGATCTTTGTTACGTTGAACAAATCAAATTTTTTTGTGTGTTTACAAATCCTAGAAAAGGTACAACCTTCTTAAATACCAACATAAAAACCAACAAAATCCCCGAAAAATACTGTACAAAGTCCAGCTTTAAAAGAATAACAAAAGACGATCACACCCACAGAATTCTGCTTTCAAATCAAAACCCGAAAAAAAAAAAAGGAGAAATGTAATAAAACCTCTCAGACTAAAGAGATTCTTTCAACTGTGTCTAAAGCGATAGAATATAATGCAGTGTCGGCCTAGGGTCTGCTGAAACATACAGCTTATAATTCTTATTTATAAGTGTACGTACACAAAGGACCCCAGAAATACGAACACCTTAAGCCACGGGCTAGTTAACGCAGACCCGTGGCGTCAACAAGAACCATGCAGCGAGATTACGGACGAATGGATTTTGTTGACAGGCCTGTTTCTGGAACCCCATATTTCTGTGCCCACAGGTAAATCCATCTGTTGAAGAGACGCCCTATCACCGGCTTTGTACAAGCTTCCACTCTTTCTATCCTACAAATCAATTACGAAAAATCTCCCTGTAGACCTAAACGAATTGTGGTTTTATATGTTAAGATGCCGCGTATTCTGACAGATGATCTCGGAAAAAGGTGTCGTAATTGCACGATCTGACGGGCAATGAAATCTTGAACTCCAAGATGCTTTGATGTATTCGTATCAGATCGATTTAAACACAAAAGTACCAACTCATCGTCTAACATCGTCTTGGAGGTAAATTTATTATTTATTGGGTTCGACGCGGCTCTATCCAACGGGACTCTGTATCCACCCCCACAATGTCCTCCCCTGTGTTCTTAATCACTGAGGGTTGAAGAAGAGGGAAAGCATTCCGTACCGAGGGTGGCCTGGTTCATTTGTTGATAAGTAAACTGCACTGGTCAAGGGATGTGGAAGGAGGGGAAGAACCATTGTAGTTGTATTAGGGCGTAGGAGGGTGGGACCCTCCACATGTGATCGAGTTGTCGAATCTTCTCACGTCTTTCATACGTAAGACTACGTCTTTGAAAACCGAAGTTTGTTCAAAGTTACACACTTATACGTCGATACGTTCTCGTAATTAAAATCTCTTAAGGGACGAATTATCTAGCTGACAGGGGCCTACAATCGAACCCGGAACCTTCCGAATATGAATGAAAGCTGACAACGTGCAAAGCCTTCCTTGGTTAGTTTGGATTGTTACCATGTTCTTGAAATGTCGCCACTGAGCTCTATCCTGAGCCAGCTTATTTCAATCGTGTTCATCTCATAAAGGGCAATCTTTAAACTTTGAAAATTCTTGTAAATATTTAATTCTTAACTGAACCCCCTTCAGCAGTGTTAGACACGAACAGCTTCCCATTGTAGGACTTTCTCATTACTTCTGTGCATCCTCGTTAATAAGGTATCGACCCTAAGAAGTCAATTTCCGGTAGCTATTGCAGTCATTAGCTTGTAATGATTACAAACAGAACATTATTACAAATATGACTCTTCTTTTGTTCGTGAAGTTCAATTTCCTAGAGCAGTTGGTAACACCACTGAGTATTTGTCTAGAACTGTAAACGAAAACAAAATGTGAAGACTAAATCGCCTTTTCTTAAAACGGAAAACGAATATGATACACATTATGACGTCACAATGCAATTAAATCACATATTTTCAATTTCATATTGCTGTTTATAAAGCCCAAGGAACAATCACGTTTGGAACAGAACTCATTTGTACTTCCTGTAAGTGGAATGAACCTTCTGCAGGCAGATAATGAGCTTGGCCCTTCGGTCCTAAGTACACACAGAGCGGCCCCTTCAACCAAACTGTCCTGGCACCAAAATGAAGACGCTGGACAGTTACTTGTAAGTCCAATTCAATCAAACCTTGCGGTAAACACGGGCTTCAAACTGATTGTCGGCAAGAAACTCACTGTCATTTTAAAATGCGATTCACATGCTATTTAGAAATATCTGAAACAATGAGAAACATTCCAACTTCACCAAATGTAACAACGAAGAAATTGAACATATCGGCTTATGTTCTATACTGAAGTTAATTTTCTGTGCAAAAACACGAAATAAATTACAAATTCCACAGAAAGACATACTCTATTACACCGGAATGTAGCTAATAAATCGTTTGAAAATGTGGCAACGACTGTGATAAATTACAATTGCGTTCATCCTCCGATCTTAACATAAAAATATATAAAATGTAATTTCACCTTTTGTTTTATACGAGCCTGCAACTTTGTTTCTGAAGTCTTCGTCAAATATTACAGTGCTGAGATGGGCGAGACATGTAGCACGTGCTTTGGAGTCAGTAAACACGAAGAGAAGAGACCAATTGGGAAAACCCTAGACAAAGACGGAGGAATATTCTGGAATGGATCTGAATGGACGAGTGTGAGATGTTGACTGAAGTCAACTGGCTGAAGATTTGGTCCAACACTAGGTCTTATATGGACTGATGTTTGTTTTATAATGCACTGCAGTCTGGCAGGTGGTTACGAACGTTGTAGAGGAAGCTGTCGCCTCCATGTTTAAGGTAGAATATGAACATAGCAACGATACTCGAGGTTTCATAAAAGCAGGAATTTTCTTGATCAGCTGAGAGATTGTCTGAAGATGGCCTCCGCTCCATGGCTCGCGTATCAGAGTAGACTCGAGGTGGGTGAGGAATGCGAAGTATAGGCGAAGAAATGTAGCCTTAAAATAATTGGACGGACACTTCAAGTCTCCGACATGTCTTCGAGACATGCCTCTCATCTGGTGGATGGAGCAAACATCACGTTTCTGGGAACTGGTAAAGTTCAAGGCTTCGCAAAAAGAGAGAATAAAAAAAGACAGTTGTTCCAGGCCGGAAATTATTTCGAAACAAAAACACAAAACATTGTCTGGTAGAAACTAATTTGATTGCAAATATAAAAGGTAATTTTAAGATCTCTTACTTCAATATAACAATACTTGACGTGAAATGATTACAGGAAGAAAGAGATTAATATAGGGTGATCAAGAAAGTGATTTTATATATAAGATAATATACAAAGTATGCGCGTGAATAATCAATCAACAAACTTTCTTAGTCGGATTTGAGGTTCTCTTGGCGGCCAGTATGAAGATGGCTGTAAACTTCTATCTATGCGGATCTATGACCCAGAAGACGGCCATCTAGGTTTATGCTATGTGTTGGATGTCCCCGTCATCAGGTGAATATTTGAAAGGAATTGATCTTCCACTGGATTTTTCAATATGGAGAATATTTAATGGAAAAGACCTACAAGAAAGAACTAGCCAGTGGCGTCATTAGATTTGTAGCAACATTTTTGTACCTGTAATAATTTAATATCAATGCCAGTGAGGTGTGGAAAATGACAAAGAGCACATTTTGAAAATATCACTTTCCAGTTTTGTGTCATTTTTCTACGTCCGATCGCACTTCGAAGTCGTAGGATAGGAAGATGCCACTTAATCTTCCTCTGAACAAGCCCAAGTTGGACCACTGCGACTGACTCCTCGTCCCACAGTACTTAGCCTTGACGTTCCAAACCAAGGAATCCACCCGAGGGAAAACTACCTGCTTTCGACAGGGCTTCTAATTACCACCCCGAAAAACAGAAACAGCTTATTTTCCAATACTATCATCAATAACGATAAATATCTTAGGGCAAAATATTAAAATGTACGTTAAATATTTTTTATGTTTGTGTTAAATTGGGAAGATCCCATTAAACGTGGAAAAAATCAATTCGGAACACGTCCCTTGAAACTGTCCAGGAAGACATCCACGAGAATTATTATTACTGATATCAGTAAATTATCCTAGTCACATCCGAGGTTCTTAAAGCGATTAAGATGTCGATGTTGATCTTCTGGGTTGTAACGCCGTGTGCAACTTCAAGTAAATACCAGTTTCTCGGGGGGAACAAGCTGTCTCCATCTTCAGCCTTATGTCCAATGGGTAATGGGGTCACTTTTTCCTTATCACTTATCGTCATCCAGTGACGAGGTCAAGAAAGAGTGAAGCTATACACCCACTAACCCACACGTCTTCATGGCGTGGTACTTAATAAGTACCACGGATAATGTTTACAACTCCATTAACCTCACAAAATAAGTGCCATTTAGCGTAAGGAGGAACAATTTCGATTAATTACTTTCTTTATCTTTGGTCTTCAATTCATAAAACATTTTTTTTAAATCAGACTATACACACGGCAAAAAAGTGGGCCCATTATACACAGGAATGTGGTATTAAAATTAAATAAATTCTAAATTGAAATGAATTAAACAATTATTTAAATTTCTAAATATTTCTGATAAAAATTGTATTATCTTACCCTATTTTATTATTATTTATTTAGTGTTCTGTGTGACGACAGGTCCATATGAACAGGATCCTTCCATCCTTTTCTCGGACTGGGACCTGTTCATATACGTTCTTGGCAGATGATCCAGAAGTGGTTTGCCATTGCCTTCTTCTGTGTTGCCTAGACCACGGCCTTGCCCAACACAAGTTATAAATTCGGGCACCGCCGGGAATCTAACCCGAGACCCCAGGACTACAAGGCCAGCGTTCTAACCGCTAGACCACCGCTAGGTATCTTACCCTATACAAAATTAAAATGAATATTACGACGGAAATTCAAGTTGCTGTTGTCCCATATGGGTCCCATGTTGACCCTACGCAAATTACTATTGATAAGATTGATAAGTCAAAGTCGGTCCAATCCTGATTCTACTTTACGCGGTGACAAAGTTTCAAGTTCTGTAAACGTACAAAGCCGAGCGACTACTATCAGCAGCGCAAGAAGACCTTGTACCGTTCAGCTACTCCCCCCTTTAACAATATCCTTACAGTCTTACCGAGTCAGGTACGCAAATGAGCAGTTGTAGGGTAGCATTACACTTCAGTGTTTTTGTTTCGAATTGATAAGCGAGTATTGCATCTCTGCACACAGTACGACGTCCGATGGGCTCCTTTGTGAAGCTGGGCGATCTATTAATCATTTCCTTTTCAGATGGAGACGGTTCCTTTTATGGGAAACTCGTATATAGAGAAACATTTCCCTCCTACAGACGAGCTACTTTATGATGCAAAATGTACTGTATACCGTTTGGAGGGATATTTTGTGGAGTCATTATCTCCAAGACCGTCTTTAGACGGAACTATCGCACAAAGAAAATTAATATTAAACCTGAGCCAGAGTTTAATGACTTCTTTTAAAACTGTATTTAATTTATTCAGTAGGACATAACTAATTAACCAACCAACATATGAACTAACTAGGGCCAGAGTCTTGCTTCGGTAACTGATGACGTGTAGCTTTTGATGATAGAGGAAGTGGGATCCCTTGGAGTGGTAGTCTCAAATATGAGCGTTTTACCAGCATCCTCCGACGAGAATAAAGCCGGCTGGGAATACCAACGCTCCGGAAATAAAGTCTCATTCCCTTGCTTTTAGGTCGCCCCTAAGTTTATCGAAATGTTCACCGAAGCCCGTTGTCCAAAGTTTGTACAATCCATTCACATAATCACACAGAATTTCTCTAACATCTACGCTTATCCACAACAACTACGCCCTTTCCAAATTGCCTCTTTCCTTGGGGCTTAAGCACGCAAGCACGCACAGTATGTCCCAAAAATATGTAGACACAAGCAAATCAGTTCCTCGCCGCTGTCAACTGCTCCACAATTCACAAAATGCCAATGCTGAAGTATATAATTGTACAGTTTATTAAAGTCTTTATTCAATGCGTGTATACATCTTTTGGGGACAATCTTTATAAACACACGCGGATAAGCATCGCTTATTCACCCGCTCAACAGCTATCAAAAACCCACTAAGACTCTGTACAATGATGTTAGTAAATAGTATATATATCCAGGACATTCCTAGGACTCTTCACCAAACATTATGGCGACTACGTCAAGGAAGGAGGAAATCGAGATGTGGTAATGTAGGTTACAACGCACAGACGAAATGGTGACTTTAAATTGGACTGGAAAAATTGGCTTGTGAAGAATTTATTGGCCACTCAGCGACCATCAACTTCTGAAGAAGGACCGTGCTCTAAAGGTACAATTTGGCTGCACGCGACAGAGACAAGCGACCGAGGCAGGCGACAGAATTGCGAGACCGAGACTGGTCGCTTCCTGTCTGCTCTCTGTACAATCGTATGAAGTACAATTACGAGCGCGAGACAGAGACAAAGCACAGGAGACCGCTCTCGGACCAGTAGTGTCTCGCGACGGGCTCAGGCAGCACGTCAGTACGTAACCAAACTGCTTATGATTCAATCTAAAAGAACTCCTGAAATTATCTTCTTCTAATGATAAATGATTCTTTATTAACAGACAGAAAGATCCTTCTTCGCGTCTGGTTTTAAATATTGAACTCATAGGTTTTCTTTGTTTCTTTCGCAACAAATAACACAGCAACACATCATCTTCTTCTTATTCTTCGAGTAACCTTTTTAGAAGCATTTTTGTACTCATTTTTCACAGAATATGTGCACGTATGTCTCAACAAAACAAAGAAAATAAACACTTTGCCGCATGTCTCGGTCGTCACCTCAAAAGTGTGTGGCGACAAGCTGCGATGTGTCCGTCTCCCGTCTCTGTCGCGTGCAGCCAAATTGTACCTTAAGGATTAAATTACTTCACCCAAAGTCTCCTTTTTGCAAATATATTTACGTTTGCACTTACATGCAATAGTTTAACGGGTTCTGTGGTCGAGACTTCGAGTAATCGATATAACCACACACACACACGACTATCTGGCTAGCTTCCTGGGTTCTGCTACGCCATGCATGGGTTTCATTAAATTACCGTGAAATAATGTAACTGTAAATTACTAGAACGTACTTCTTTTTAACTTCGCTCCTTTAACCAAATCGTAAACCGGAACTGTTCCGAATATTTTATATAATTTGTGAAAATAGGAAATTGCACAGTAATTACAGCAAAGTCAGCTACGCGTTGCGTTTGAAAAAAATAAAAATAAAGGTTTATCTGGCAACTAACTGCTTTAATTATGCAGAGAAGTTGGATTTCATTTAGACTACAAATCTTTCATACTTCGCTGATTCTGTTGCTGTATTTACAAATATACTGGCTTAAACAGAATAAGCATTACAGATACAACGCACAGAGACAAATAATTATGAACTATTAAAATAAAAATATTCCTTTTCACAATCAATTTCTACATCATGTTGCTATTTCTCATGTGCTACACGTAAAAATTTAAAATTTGAAGTTCGACTCATGACAACGATTAATTTTGACTTGTCTGCGACATTTTTAAAAGTATATAAGACGACAGTTTTTGAACCGAATAGTCTTTGTTAAGATCTCGGCTTTCCTGCATTCCATTTAAGAAAATGATGCATTACTCTTGTCTACATCTGTACTCATTGACTAAGCTGATATGAAGCATGGCTTCCAAAAATGTCGGCCGAAATCCTAGCTTTCATTGCGACACAGCCTACGCTAATTTTTAATTTTCCTGTTTCTCTGCCGTTGGGGTTTTTTTGTTCCGTGAGGTAATCCGTCAACTTGTGTCATCTCGTTCCCACTGATTACATACGAAGTCATAACTGCGTCTAACAGGCCCAAACTAATGTGTGAAGCAGCCTTCAAAATCATCGTCTTATCATAAAATACTTAAACAATCAACCAACTCGAATGGATACGACTTTTTACAAATGGAACCGCATTTCTTACATCTCCCGTATGCCCATATAGTCTTCCTTAATTACCCTAATAACATGAGTACAAATTATGACGTTCCTAACCATATTTTCTCCAGCCTCCTGTAACGTCTTCCTAGGTCCAAATATTCTCCTTTGCATTCAGCTATCATACGTCGCTTTTACTACGTAAGTCGCCCATTAAATCATTTAAATGCGTAAAATATATATTTATTTAAGTAAGGAAGAGGCTATTGGTAAATAACATGCCAGTGATGACATACAAATTGCAAAATTCTATATATTAAGCAAGTGACTTGGACTCTTGTAAAACGCAAAAATGATTGATCATGTTTAGTACATTTGGTCTGCACCAAACGACCTATCGAACAAAATCTCTAAATTCATGGTAATCCGCACACCACTGGAAGGTTACCAACAAAAGCTCTAAAATCAAACAAATTAAGGAAAAAACAAGAGACCGAGACTTACATTTCTTGTTAAACGTTTCGATGACATGTAAGGATTCATCTCGACGTGCAGCACGAACCACCAAAACCCGGATGCTAGAAGAAGGGCATTAGTCCATCAAGCTTACCAACTGCATAAATGAAAATATAAAAAAAAACTGAATGATCCGAGAATACATATCCCTTCCAATTATGACATAACCTTTTATCGATGTGAACAATTCTCATATTCGAATATGCTTAAGTTAACAAATGAAGTGAAAATGAAATTATGCCTAACATTTATAACAATGACTACCGGCGACGTAAAAAAAATGTGTTAAACAAAATTACATTATTTACCAAATCGAACATTTCAACATTCTGACAAAAGTAACCGAAATATGTCGCATACCTCAGTCTCACCCCACTTCCTTAATCACCATCAGCGAAAAAATGAGAATTTTAAGTCTTCATGTAAAGTATTGCTATGCCACAGAATTGGTTAATTACTTTTTTGGTTAGATAAGTACAAACGGATGGACAGAAACTGTAATGAACACGGCTAAAAATATGGCTGTCGGATTGCTACTTACTGTTGTGGAGAAAAGAATGCATCAACAGCTTCAAGGAGATAACATTAAAAAATTAAAAACAAAATTTACATATATTTCACAAAAAACATCTTTTTCTTACCAATAATTCTCATCACCTAGTGAATCAAGTTTTGAATGCACATTCAAGCCGTCCGACAACAGAGCAGAGACATCCATTGGCTGGTTTTTGAACGAACCACCGTATTTCATTGAGAGATGGCGTCGGTAGATCAACACGCTTGCAACATAAACAAGCCAAAATTAACAAGCAGCAATAACACAGTATTACGAAGTGAAAAAACATGTATTTGCTAATGTAGAAGGGAAATGCCATAACTGTTTTCTTAGCAAGATCGATTCTGGCTGTACGGCAATCCAGACAGCGTCCAGCCAACATAACCTCTACAAAAAATCCCCCATTTGAAAAATGGTTGATCAGGAAATTTCCTGCCTTTTACCGAACTTGAATGTTCATTACCGTGCTCATAAGAGGTCACTATTGATTTCTATCCTGAACAAACACCCACTTTCTTTAAAATTCGTTTTAATCAATGCTCTGGTCACATTTGGGGGGGGGGGGGGGGGGGGTATTTTCACTTCAGATTTTTAGATTTACAAACTAAAACTTTGTATACAAGATCAAGAAATGATGGCACATTGTTCACACAGTTGACAACCGGGCAAGGATTAAATTCATATTTAGGAAAGAAGTTAGTTTTAATATTAATTGTCATGACTACTGTTTCAGTTGCCACAGTATACATACTGCAACACTAATTTAGCTGACGAGCACAACGCCCATGGAACAAAAACTGAACAGAGGGAGTAAAGGTTCACATGACAGCTTCTTATTTACACATAAAATTTTTAACTGGAAGGAGTGTAAAAATTATGCACATCTCAATAAGCAATCACATGGATAGACTTAAGTCAATTTATAAGGCATCAAAAAATCTGTGCACATTACATTACATAATATATGTTTATGTACAATAATACTTTAACACATATATGTCTATCCTTCTACAACTGAGACATACTCCTCATAGCACACTATGGTTTTCCTTGAATAATAAAAATATACATGACAGAATATGGATAATTTATCATCAAGCTTTTTTTGAAGAACCAACTTTTCAGTACTATTTACAGATATAAATATAAAATACAGGTTCTAGTATATAATTTCATCATTGGTCACATAAGAACTACCCAGTGAAGGCAAACAGTAAATATCATAATAATATAAAATTGTTATGACTCATTTTCTCTGTCTATGTGGCCATTGCTAGGACACTATATAAGTCTGTCCATACATATTTCATCATTAGGCAACCTTATGTACTGTCATGTACATTTGTTTCTTGCAGTGCAGTTTGTCATTTGTCAGGTAACAAGTTCACTACCGCTCGACACACAAGTCACATGGATCCTACTCCACGTGCCAGTAAATTATCCACACGTGCGTCACCACGGTCTCGGTGGCTTTGCCTGTCGGGATTTAGTTTCTTTTCACTATGAAACAACTGAGATTCACGTTAAGCTACGTGCATATGAATTTGGTTTTATGTCACTGTTTCTCTAAGTCTATAAATCATGAGAGATAAAACTGATAATTCTTCTAACTCAACTTCAGGTCCTTCACAACCAAAATTACCACAACATGCCGCAGTAAAAACTTCCAAAGCATGTTACAATTTTAAATTTATTATAAAAAGTATCAAGCAATACGATGAGTGAATTCAACACTTCTAGTGACATTCAAAAGCAACAGTAAATTTTAAAATGAAAATACTATTCTCTAAAAAGTGCAATATAGACATTTTGGAGAGAAATAATTGTACGATTTTAGATTTTCTGTTATTTGGGGTACATGCTGTCTTCATAATATATTAAAACAAGCCAACGAAAAGTTGGGACCCGCAGTGCTCAGGCACTTGAAGAACGGGTCGTTCCCAGTACACAACAAAAATAATGCAATTAAAATTGCAAGAAATATGATGCAGCATGTTAAGTCAAGAAACCATGCAAGTAGCATGTCAGCTGTTGAGGTTTGGATAACATCTTTGCTTGGAACGTCATGCAGCCCTTCACCCGCAATTCTATTATTCTAAACACTCCCATGTAAACAGCAGGCCCACGTTAAGCTAGGGCTAGGTGGCTAACACTGACTTGCTGGCTGGAGCTGCTAAATATGTATTTTATCCGATCAGTTCTCTGTGTTCTAGTAAATGGAATACCAATGAACCACAAAATTAAGAACTTTTATTTTTTTCAGTTTTCAGTGTTGGCCAGGCTACAAAGGATAACATAAATGTTCCGCCCCTAGTGGTTGACAACAGCAAAAGTTCAAATTGTACCCACACTTTGCAAAGAGACTAGCAATGAATGTGCTCACTTAAGATGAACCAACTTACTCCAAACAGCAAAATCAGTACGAGACAGAGACAACAACGAACAATGTATAAACATAACTGTGTAAGATTTGAGGTTTTCACAGAGGTGAGTATGAAGATTTCTGTCTTCTGGGTTGTTGCGCTGTGTAGTCTGGTCGATGTTTACCAAAGTTTCAATCGCCCTGATGACGGAGGCAGTATGACCTCTAAAACGTTGGTTAACGTCGACCAGACTACACAGCGCAACAACCCAGACGACAGAAATCTTTATAAACATAACTGTTGAAAATAAACAAAGTATACATTGCCTCCCCAGTACATAGTAAAATGTCATTTATGTGGTTAAATCGTAAAGACTATTAAAACTAACAATTCAAAGAAAATACACATTTTTAACAACATAAATCACAGTCTTCATGCCCCACGTGATAGTTACAACATCTGTTATGCAAGAGACAAAACAGTCATTGCATACAAATTACCCATAACTCTACCAAGATTAAAACAAATCAAGTACAGTAACTGGCCTATTCCACGAACCCTTTTTAAGCTCAACCACCGTATCAACTAAACTTTAACTTCATTATTTAAGTCCTCGGTCATTATTCCATTTCACTCAATGTTCAACCATTAAATCAACATTAAAGTTATGAGACTGACTACAGGCAAAAATAAATTCATTTCAGAAAGTAGCAGATATTTTATTTTCTTACTGCAAGTGTAAAATATATTTTACGACTCTATTCCAAAGAAATGCAACATTTTCTATGTACAATATTCTCCTTTCACAATGGCTAAACACATTGGAGTGTTTGGGTGAAACGACTTCTTCCACGCTGCAACAGAAAATTTATTTCTCAATAAATTTGTGATTAAAATATGTTACATGCGTACAACGCATTTGAGAATTTTTTTTTTTTTTTTTACTAACATGCTTGCAGTAAAATGATGATATCTGGTATATTACATGCTGTTCTTGAGAAAATGGATTGGGAAGTATGAGGGCTGTTCAAACGTAACCCATTTGAGGCACCACCTGTGAATATGACCAGTCGCAGTTGTGTGCATGAGAGGAAATTTGAGCAAGTGTGACATGTTTAAATGTCAGCTGGTGCAGAATTCATCCATACAGGATCAACAAGCTGTCACTCAGTTCCTGACCCTGGCATCACAGTATGCTCAGCACTATTGTGGAAACCTGAAGAACTCTGTACCGCCACCAACAGAAAGCACCCTGAAATACTCACAAGGGGTGTCATCATGTTGCACAATAATGCCCATCCCCATGTGGCCCACACAGTCTAGGATATGCTGCGCTTCGTGTGCTGGATGGTGTTGGCCCGTCTCCCATATAGCCGAGACCTGTTATCGTATGACGTCCAGGTGTTCAGACCCCTCAAGAAAGCATTAAAAAGGCCGTAGGTACAGGTCAGCCAAAGACATCAAAAGTCGCAGTGGTTTCAGTAGCCGTACAGGGAGTTCTTTACAGAAGATCAATCAGATGGTGCATCAGCGGAATTCCTGCCTCAACATTCGTGAGGACTACACAGAATAATCCCCAGATGCATTTCGTTTCAACAACCCTCATACCTTAACACATTTACAGTTCAAAGTTAGCACTCGGAGATTTCTGCCTGTTTGCGCTGACGGCGGAATCAATGGGAGGTCAGACCTTTGATCGATGACGAGCAGATCCAAAGGCATGTCCTGAATTTGTTGCTGTATTAATCTGTGTTTACCACCACTGCAAACAGTGATAGAAAACATGTGTTGATTTTGGAGGGTAACTCTATACAAAAACCAAAGTAACGGAACTTTTGCAACATGTTTATAAAGTACACAATACAAAAAATTCTGAATTGTAGGAAAGCTCTCTGCTTTCACGAGGACATAAAAATATTTGCGCATTTTGCCTGTGAGAGCTCTGCATCATACAGCACCGCAGTTCACTTAGGCATGGTACTCGCCCTAAGTTAAACACACGGTCATTGCACAACCACGTTTCAGAACCAGCCTCTTTTGATCTCACTATAGCCTGAGGCAACCACTTAGCTCCAACACAAGCAATCTCAGCAATTCACTAGTAACACACTTTGCTTCAGCATGTCAACATAAAAAAATTATACTATCTTACTATTTTCAATACTGAACCTAAACTAAACCCCACAACAAAATCAATTAAAATTCATAAGTGATACACACTTAACAAACTATCAGTCAGCTTATTTAGCCATCTTTGAAAATAGTAAGAACAAATATATTGAACAAATCAATCTTAAATAGTTCAAGCAATATGTCACTTACTTAATATTAATTCCTCATAGTTCCTCTCCCGGTGTGCGGGTGGTGGTCCCACCCCTAGGATTTCTTCCAAGAATAGAACATTTCAAGTGGTTTGTTCACTTTCCAGAATTTGTCATTGACTTGACGCAAAGTCTGATTCCCACTGAGAACCACGAGCTGTCCAGGTGTTGGTGCGATATATATACAGAAATTGAGGAGCCGGTATGTCTCCGGAAGTTCCGAATCTAGGTCCAGAGTAAGACGCATCGCAAGATACTTGCTAAGATGATCCACTGCAAACAACGAGAATACATATACAGATACTAAGATGCTGTGAATTCTGAAACTACATCCAAGATATGACACACTGCAAGATATTTAAGATATTTATTCAGATGATCCACAGTAACATGAAGAAGAAATTACGCGCTTCTACGGAACCCAAAGGCTTATTACTGTGTTCACAAAAGCCAGCCGAATCCATTCCACACTCTTGCATCTTATTTTCAAAAGAAACATTCAATTTTTTCCATATAGGTCACTCAACTGATGTTTTTCCTTCAGGTTTTCTTACTTCTCATTTCCCCATGCATGATATATACACCGCCACTCTATTCCCCCTCAACTTGATCACTCTATCAATATTCAGCCAACAGTACAAATTATTAAGATCCTCATTAATATATCTGTCCAAAAACATTAAAAATGTCACTGCCATTCAGACAATAGGTTCACTTCTGTAGTCAAGCACATTAATTGTTACAGGTCGCAATGTTGACAGAACTATACTAGTTATTTCTAAATGTCAACAATTCAAGAACTCAAATAATAGTTTTCTTATACTGAAAATAAAATATTCCTTTTTCGCAAATGTCAGGGTACCAGTAACTAAGAACATTTAGGCTATAGTTAGCAGTCTTCCTGTAGAATCTTTTACCTGAAGCATTTGCTGTAGTTTTGATGTATCTTACAGAATTCTCCTTCAGCGCCTTAATCAAGGAATTGTCTCCACCCATTTCTGTTGGATGTGGCTTGAACACCAGTTCAATCTCGTTGATTGTTATGGGCTCTGATGGACCATCACCTTCTCCAACTGAAGAATCCTGACCGCCTGCTTCAACACTTGAACCTGCAGACTCATTTTCAGAATTATGCACAGACTTTGCCCTCTTTGGTGGCTTTGGGTACAATGAACTTTGTACAGGAGGTTGGGAAGACTGGGGTTGTGGACTTGGTTGGTGGGTTTGTTGGTTTATTTGTGGAGGTACAGGTTGTGGTAATGCTGCTGGTTGTGTTGGAACAGAGGCAGGAGGTACATTAATCGGTGATGGTGCTGGAGTAGTTGTGGAAAGAGCTGGTGGTGCGGGAACTGCAATAGGTTCACGTAATTCATTCTGCAATGGTGTTGGTGTAGATGGGGCGCTTGTGTTAGGTGTATTATTAGGTGTTGTCTCTGGTTCATTTGCCGCCTTTCTTGCTCTTTGCGGCCGGTTTTGTAACTGAATCTTGATACCTTCTGTAATCGAGTTCACTAAAGCTGCCTGACTATGACTCTTGTTTAATTTTGCAAGCACTCGTTCTTGGTGCGCTTCATATTCATCACGACTGGGATAAATTTTAGAAATAAGCAAATCAAAGTTAGGATCAGGCCTTAACGATCGTTTTGACACTAATTTCTTCCTGCACGTTGGACACTCCTTATTGCCGGACCGGAGCGCTGTAATTATGCAGTCTGAGCAAAACCTATGTAAACACTCCTTGGTAGTCATAGTTTTCTTTAACATATCAAGGCATATAGGACACATTAGTTCACTGTGAAGGCTTCTTGGAGATACGGCTATTTCGGTGTTATCGGTGATTGCATCTTGCGGTGAACGGTTCAATTCGTAAAGTGAAAGTTCCCAAGTTTTATTCAAACCAACTTGCTCAGCGGAAGCCATGTTGGCTTGTTACTACTGCAGGAGGTACCCAACATGGGTCAACACAAATGAATGTTTACGAAACGGAGTAACTGCAACACAAGAACATTGATTAACTGCATTGAAGAAGACTAACGCACGATTGAAACAAAAATACGAAACAGCATAGACCTTCTACGTCGTCTTGTCAAGATGTAAACTCAAAGTTTTTGTGAAAACTCCAAGTTCCTGTTTTTATGTTGTAATATTATTTTCACCGTAAAACATTTTGCTGTAGATTTTTTTCTGCATGACAATTTTACGGGATAATTTTAACTAGCCCTCTCATCACGTCAAGGTTGCAGTCCATGGAGATGGATTCCAACTCCCATCTATCCACTATGTAACCTATCTGCCCTTCATCTAAACCTAAACCTAAACCTACATCAGGTACGAAACATTTTTTTTCCGTAACAGACTAACGCCAACTATATTCGTGAGAAAATGCCAATGATGGAAGAATGCTCAGAGGTAGTTTTTCGCTTCACGTTGGGACTTAGCCGATTTCAGAGTCTGTGAATGATGTCACTGACAGAAAACCACGTATGGGATCGGAGAAGAACGAAAGTTGTCGCAAATGCTTTATATAATATTGGGTCGGACCTCTCAGAGAACACGCCGCAGTTAACGGAGCACAGATGGCTCAGTAGCCGTGGTGAAAGCAACAATTCTAAGGGACGAACAACCCAAAAGAAAGTACCTGACCATGCTCGTTTGGGGTTATGCGAAGGGCACATAATGTTACAAATAGTCATATCAGCTTTAAATGCAAAAACCCACATCCGGACCCCCCCACCCGTGAAAATCTCAACGCTAGTGACATACGGTGATGGATTTTCAAGTTCCACAAAAACAGGGAATTTCATATTGATTATCCGAGTTCATACAGGCATACCACGACATATTTGTGCTACAAAGCATGGCAACTTACATGGAACTAGCTCACCATAATTCATAAAAACCCTACAGTCAAGAAACATGTTTACTGCTGAGTGTCTAGCATCTAGCGTGTTTAGATTACCCATCAAAACGCAGGTGTTAAATTACATTGTATTCTTTTTGATTTAATTACTACTGGTCCTGAAATTTAACAGGTGAAAGAATCTTTTTACGTTTGCTTCACAAGTGCAAATGCGTGAGTCAATAAAATAGACTACACATCCCACTAATGGAAGAGGGAATGGAGTTCACAGGTAACTGACGTAAGTTAAATCATCAGAAAGTCGCTTAAAATTGTTATGGGAAAAGTTTAGCACAGGCATGCTAAGCCCATGTACACAGAATACGCAATACATTACTTAAGCTTAAAAAAGTGGCCTTGGTTACTGCATTTTATCTTATACTGATTGATTCTCAAGTTAGTCAACTACGCTTATTCAGATAAACAGGTTATACAGGATGTTGCATGCGTAACTGCAGATCGAAATGTATAAATCGTAGAGTTATTATATGCTAAAAACTGAGTAGAAAATTTTCGAACCAAAATTCTGTATGCATTTTTCACCTAACCTAACCTAACCGCCTTGATTTTATCATCCTAACAACATTACGCTAATCTAACATTCAACTTATACAGTTAAAGTAGTCAATAATCAGTAATCAACCAATCAAACACTGAAACGCTAGAAGGTAATAAACTACGAAAAATATCAACAATACCATTATCAAAATAAATTAGTCTTTCTGCATCGAGTATTTTGTAACGTGGCTCTTGGTTTTAGTGCATTGTTATCATCAATTCAGGTAGATACGAAGGGTAAGTAAAAGGTGTCGTGAAATAATATATTATTTATCACGAGGCACACAACAAATTAGAAAACACATTCTGAAGCCGGCTTCAGTTGCTATTTCAGTTACATTCAACGAAAGATGTACCGCCCTTTCTGCATGCGAACAAAGCAGATGCCGTAACCAATAGTAACACATATTGCAAACACGGCTTGCATGTCACTAAAGATGAAGATGACTTTGCATATAGTAATCAGCAGTCTGTTGGCATGGCTAGACCAGGGTTAATATTGCTGCTGTGTGTATTTGCAGACTTTGTTCACAGCCGTGTCCCGTAAGTATCGGTTGAAGATATTATTACAAATTTATTGACATTTTATGTGCTAGGTATATTACTTTATTTGAACATTCCCGTAACAATTTAAAATTTAATGAATTCTTCTCGGGCTGCCAGCCTTGTCAGATGGTTTAATGAACATTTCGAGAACCATCTTCGTCGAGGACGGATCTCGAAACGTTGGTGTTCTCTTCATTAAACAACCTGACACGGATGGCAGCACTATAGGAATTTATTATACTTAGTCGCCGTGAAAACTTCAGATGTCAGAACCAGGTCGACATTTGAGACGACTGACAGCGGTGGAGGTTTGTCGGCAAGGTTGTCTGATATATCAAGCGAGACAAAAAAACTTCTCGTTGCCATCGTCCTGATGATGGAGGCAGCAAGGACCTCTGTAACGTCCGTCAATTTCTACCGGCGCCACATTCCACAAGACAATGTTCGGTTGTGTTACGAGCTACTATCGAATAATACGCAAAGTAATGAAAAATACACATTTATTCTTAAGATAAATTTGTTTTATACCTTATCGTAACAAATAAAATATTTAAATTTTAGGTTATTCGGCAGGCAACTGTGAGAAAGTGTTGCAATTTCAAATGATACCGTTATTTCCCATTGTTGAGCGATTCACGAACTAATGACGTACTTGGATGAATGAGCCTGTGTAACCGAATGTAAAGGTTATGTAATGACATTGCTTTATGAAAAGCTTGTTTGTAATTACCTATTGAATTTGAATCGTGCGTAATAAAAGGATGCTTCTGTTCAATACACCTGTTTGCCACCCACTCATGCAAACACGTCTATTAATTTCGCGGACAAACGAATATGCATCATACCAAGCGCCATTCATGAACATTATTTAACCTTACTCTTTATTTAAATGTACTCCAAACGGTAACTGTTATTCCACCAGATGTCAGCTTTATTCAGAGAAACCCTAATTAAGTTACACGCCGAGTAAAATTCCCATTCACGACAATTCAAGCAAAGAATACGTCGTTCTTGTTTCTAACTAGCTCCATGGAGGAGAGGCCTTCTTCAAAACCTGATAGTAGCTCACTTGGTCAAAAATCTCGCAGTCTTTTGTGGACACAAATTGTCCATTATTGTGTTCAAAAGAACCTGTCACTGGTCCCTATCCTGAGCCAGTTGAATCCAGCTCGCATCCTCACATAAATTACTGTTGGTCTGAAAGCTGAGACTTTTTATATTGTTAAGCTTTGCGGCATGAAAAGGAAAGAGACGTGGATGCAAAGCTCCATTTGTTCCAAATTTCGGGACAAAATATACGCTAATGGTCAGTTTCTGGTTCTGGCCTCTCTGCCCCCAAGGAAAAAGCACCCTGTACTCATTAGCCAGGAGGTAGTCACTCTAGACCCCTGCACGGTTGAATTCTGAATTGCGATTCCAGATTTCGTCACCACGCCCAGCCCTGAAAGAATGAAAATGCAAGAAATTAATTATTTATTTATGGTTCAGACAATTTTTGAGGATGATCTGAATTGCTCAAATTATACAATGATAAATTAATGACATGGAAAGAATTTGCAAGGAAGTGAACAGGAACGTGGGGTCAACTTTATGTGACTTATGCTTGGCTGATTCAAATTTTGTCTTTGTGGCAGAATGGCTGCTGATTGCTCACCAATGAAGACTGAAGGTGAAATTTTGTCAGGTTATGGGCTGTTGAGGAACCTGACACATCCATGTAGATACAACTTATTGACCCCACCTGGACCTCAGAATATCAGCGTCAGAATATACATTTACAACTCTCAGGCAACTCACAATCTGGTCAGAACATCTTTTAAGTTTTACTTTTTGTAGACACACACACACACAAAGTATCTTCATTATGTAATTGTTTCCATGATCCTGCTACTTTCTCTCTCTTGGTCAACATATCAACATTTCTGTTTCTAAATGTATATAAAAAATAGAGACTCGTAGAGAAGCAGGTCTGACAGCCACAAAAACAGCATACAAATACATGGTCATATTCGCGAAATAAGATATTTTAGATCAAGAAATTTCTTCCGTGAAAGGTTAAATTTTGTCAACATATTTCACAACATATGTATCATAAGTATTCTAACAATCTTCTTTCTCATTCTGCGTACTGCTATCAGCATTACAACCTTCATCTGTTACTTCAATTTGAGTATCAAGATCCCCGACTGGCCTACCATTCTGTAGCGCCCAACACGTACAAAATAACCGGTGGGGAAGATCTGAAAGACATGGTATGGACACCTCACATTTATTTGGCGAATGATCAGAAGTCTACTGTAATGGGATCACTGAAAAAAGACATCATGGTTTCAGTGTACCCAGATGGTACAATCACCTTTGCACAGAGGTAGGACGTAAAAGAAACAAAGCGCGTTCCATTAAGTATGACCTTGAATCTGAAATTTGTTAAATGTTTCTTCCCTGTGTTAATAAGAAGCATGCAATCATGGTATATTGCTAAACCCTTAATGAAGGATACTCTATACACTGTCATTATTACAATATTTCATATTTACACACTCAACATAACATGTGTGACTCAAGTGTATTTAATGGGCCAAACTAAACAGCTCAGTCAATGCATGTATATTAATTTGTACACACTACACAATAAAATACTTCAATATAAGATTGTATTTATTTATTTCAGATTAAAAACAACTGTTGCCTGTTTAATCAAGCTCCACAAATTTCCTTTTGATGAATATCATTGTTCTCTGATGATAGAGACCTGTAAGTAATATCTGAACTTCTTATCCTTGTATGTGGTATTTTCACCTGTCATGATAATGTATCATCACATCTGTTTCATTTTGGAAGTGATAGGCACTTGGGGGGAGAGGCGGTATAGCTCCTACTCAACCTCAGCACTAGATGGGGGGGGGGGGGGTGTCAGCGTCACGTCCCGGCCGCGCTTCTCCCCTGGGAAAGGATCCCGGTACTCATTGGATATAAGAGGCTGGGCCCCAGAGGCTAGAGGAAAAATCCTCTGCCCCTGTCAAGGATCGAAACCCAATCGTCAAATGTCGGAACAACAAACATCTTAAACTAGGCCATGATGGTTATGTCCCTCGTCCTTCCCACTTCTCATTCATAATCGAAGATTTTCTTAAAAATTACAGGAAAGGCGTGCTTTGTATTGCAGGGATATATAATATCAGCAAGCTGTTTTTGAAGTGGGAAGACGACAGCCCAGTATCGATAACCCCAAACACACACATGTCTGAATACTACATATCCAGAATGTGGACCAGCACAAGCAAGGAAAGTGGATTTTTTATCACCAATTTCTATAAATATAGAGATAACAGTAAGTTAAATTATTATTTACGAAACAAAAAATATTGATTTATATTCCTAACCAGAAGTGCACATCAACATAATTTCTGACAGGGAACTTTAAAATGTGTAAAATAATTTACATAATCAACGATCACTTTGAGATACAGGTAACCAACATATACAATAATATTCCAACATATTTTGTGGATAGATTTAGATGGAATTTGATTAGATAAGCACTATTTATATTAGCTCAGCGGTAATGTTGGATGCATACAGTTCATAACCCAGTTGGAGACCTGGCTAAAATTCTTTCAAGTAAATACCAGGATAGTACTTATACTAATCAGTCGAAATCACTACAGAAAATTATTTCACACTTTATTCCATGTTACATAACCTCTGTACTTAAATAAACTACATTAATCAAAAAACTATAGCAGCTTTCATAATCACTGTATTTATGAGTTGTAAATTGACACGGATGTTTGAGAAGTAACATATTTTAAAACAGACCATAATAAGTATTTTTAAATTAATGGCATAAGCTGTACAGTATCATTAAGAGTACAGAAGTAAAACTGCAATACTAAATGGAAGAAGAAAATAGTAGTTCTTGCTAAAATATCTTAATTAGATTTATTTACATTCTTTT
Source organism: Zootermopsis nevadensis (assembly GCF_977971745.1). Taxonomy (NCBI): domain Eukaryota; kingdom Metazoa; phylum Arthropoda; class Insecta; order Blattodea; family Termopsidae; genus Zootermopsis; species Zootermopsis nevadensis. The sequence continues at coordinate 15,542,439 of NW_028259160.1, forward strand.
ACCAATAATGTGGTCACACAAGGTATAGGTTTGACTTGATCTGAAACAAATATATGACCATCACATCAAATACAAATATTTTGTTTTTTCTCAGTTGGCAGTTATAGTGCCCTCATGGTTACATTTAGCCTGCGGCGTCAAGTGGGATACTACATAATGGACTACTATGTCCCCAGTACCCTGATGGTTATCATCTCGTGGGTCACATTTTGGTTGGATTCCAATGCCATCTCTGGTCGGATTAACATCGGTCAGTCTCATCTGACTGAAGTGTCATGGTTTCCATAAGTATATACATATATATATATATATTGTAGTCGTACGTTGTGTAACTTTCACCAGATTTATTTAATTTGAAGAATGCGAATGCTGACCATTAATACTCAATTCCATGAACCGAACAAAACTGCGGCATCTTCAGATTATTCTATCCTCCGCAATATGCATACACAGAAAACTCAAAAGAAAATGGAGGTTATTCAGATGTCATCATTCTTTAATATTGCCTTTGTAAGTTCTGACATATCAATAATCACTGCAGCTAATTGTAACATAAACAAAAACTTTAACAATAATTTTTTTCCAGGCATCAGTTCTATGTTAACGTTCATCACTCTCTCATCCCAGACAGGAAGTGCGATGCCTAAAGTGTCATATATCATGGCAAATGAAGTGTGGTTCATTGCTTGCACAACATTCATCATTGGGTCATTGGTCGAATTTGCTTTTGTGAACACTATTTGGAGGAGAAGGTAAACAAGTGAAATCACAAAATTTACATTGTGAAACAACAATAATTTAAATGTGTTATGCAATTTGAAGCAAACTTAACTCACAAAGAAAAAATATAAAGAAATAAGATGGCTTCTTTTTAAATAAAAATCCACGAATAAACATTCTTCCTAGTTTTACGAAACAGACGGCTTATTAATTTCAGGCGTAACGTGGAACTCAAAAAGGTGACTGGAAAGCACATTTTGAAGTCTACACTGACACCAAAATTAGCACGGAGGCAGTTAGAGGAGCTCAAAGAGAAATCAGTTTCCAGTCCCCCTGACCTGGGTTCAACAAGCAGCAGTTTGCCTGCATCACTGGCATCACAGGTTTGTAATAAATTTACTTATTTAGCAGCTTCATAATTTGTACTCTTCGCCAAATATTATTAGCGAGCAAATTGAGGAGGATAAGATGTAACATGCGTGGAGAAATGAATACACAATTACGTTTGGAAAACTTAAAAGACCACATCTACGCATAGAGGTTAATATGAAATTAAATTTGTGCACTGAATTTAACTGGCTCAGGACAGATTTGAGTAGTGCGTGCTTGTTAACATTGGTAATGAAACTCTGGGTGTCATCAAATCAGAATTTATTGACCACCTGGGCAACTGTAAGCTTTTCAAAGTGGAACCTGCATTATTCAGCTGGCTAAATTGGTTTGTGAACCATACTTACACTCATTGGCTGTAATCAACCCATTCCCGGCCCCAAACCTAAATTGTTCCAGAACATGGTACCCATACAGATGATCAAAGTGTTGGGTAGTGTAAGTCAACTAACACAGATTCTGCACTTAAACCAGTTACCATTCAGATTCCTGGTTCTCCCTCCCCCAATGGAAGATGATGATGATGAAAAAGAGCTGGAGCAAGTACGGGACTTCCCAGTTGACAGCCACACCTCTCAGGATCGCAGCATCATGACGCTTGCTTCGGATGAAGAAATCCGACCCACTGGCAACTTCACTACTATGACGCCACAGGAAATAGCAAAGTGGATTGATACAAAGAGCAGAGTAATTTTCCCTGTCTCATTTATAATGTTTAATATCCTTTACTGGGGATTTATTTTCTTGGATGTGACATTTCAAAAGTCAACAGAAGAGAGATAGGCAAACCGACATCGCAGATAACTTCAATTCCCACTCTATTCAATACGATTATCATAGGGTTAGCGTGAAGGAAGCTACCGAGGCTAAACGTTCAAGAAACATTGAGAGCAGTTCAGTTCCATTACTTCTGTTGAGACTTGGATCTACCTAAGAGGAGAATGAAAGTAAAGAGTAAACAGATGCTGTGAGTGAGATTTGAAATTCTCACAGTGGCAAGTATAAAGATGGCTGTCTTCTGGGTTGTAGCGCCGTGTATCCTGTTAGAATTTTACTGATGTTTCAGTGGTCTTTGCAGCCTCCACCATTAGTGCAACTCATTGTATTGATGACATAGGCAGCAAGCAACTCTGAAACGTCAGTAAACTTTTACCAAACTACACAGCATCACAACCCAGAAGACACCCATCTTCAAGATGCTCTGATATCACCAACGGAAGGAGAGATAATGGAAACATACCTGTATATCCGCTGGGAAACGTTAATTGTTTATTACAATGAGATTTACTGGAGTATTTTATTCTACTGCATCATTCAATTTCTGACTACCATTACCTCTCGTTTTGCTGAGCACAGACATTCAAGTTTTGAGATGAGACATAACGAACAGTACGTAAATGTGCTTAGGCTTTTGTTTTCCTAGGAAAATTTAAATTATTAATGCTTGTAAGAAAAGTTTATAAAAATAATAGTTTGTTAAAATTCTACTAACAGCAAAGTGATGTACTTTTAATTTTACTTGTTTTATTTCATATATACAGTATATATATTTTCTATTGTGAAGGGCCCCTATATGCCACTTCTTGATTAAAACTGTTTGGTACTGTATGACTTTACTGTAGTTTAAAATACATTGCATTTATAAATTGATTTTTAGAAATAGTTCATATAAATATTGATGTATTAATTCATGTTTATGCTTATATATATCTTCATAAGGGCTGTATGTTATTTAAAGGTGCTCATATAAACTGAAAACGTTATTAATGTTGAATGATATGGAACAACTTTGCCGAATTTGCGACAGTTGGGAAACGTGGTCGGGTCGAAGCCTGCTTAAATATAAAATATGAAAATTTACCTTGAGGAACTGTGGAAAACAATAAGGAAACCTCTGTTAGGGAGTGTCTATGCCCTGGCTACATTTTGAAGTAGGAATCTGCGCAATACAATAAAAAATGTCACCAATCTTTCTGCTTTGCTCAATGCCTGCAATAAAAAAAATGATTTAACGCATATGAACAGAAACCTCCTGTAATAAAAGAGAGATTTAGTGAGCTAGATTATTGAGAGCTAGTGCAGAAATGTGTTGTCAATTTAATGCTTAATGTATTGATCCCACTTCAATTGCCTACAGTAATGGACATTTATTAGGGATAAATACAAATTATGGAGTAGAATCCTCTTGAACAATCAGTGTCATCGTAGAGTACAACTGCAATATTTTGGAGACTACCCGCGTGCCATGCCATGACAACTAGTCATATATATACTTCCGATACCAAATTTCATACGTTAACCTTTGGAATTTGTTCATAATCGATAATGCTGAAATATATCAATTAAATTAAGGATATTCTTTCTACAAAAGCATTTCATGAATGTGAAGTGAAAAAATGTCATGTTATTCCCACACATTTGAATGATTCTTCAGTGTGCATTAAGCAACCACTGAAATAGTCACTGAAATCTGAAAAGGCACTTAGCAGAGGTATAATGTTCCCTCTTGAAGTATCACCAAGGACGCGCAGTGAGACATCATGGAAATCATCATAACTAATTATGTTTTCACTTTCAGTTGTTTAAACTACGTAGGTTGATTTGAAGACATTCTGGAAAGCCTGGCTGTTTTATGTTAACAGTTTGGAGACATTAAACTAATCATAACCAAGGTGACTGCATAAGTTTTTCAGAGGACACATGACAAATTTTACCTAAGCAGACAAGAGAGTTAATTCAGTCAGTGCTCACACATCATAGTTACTTACATTTAGACTAAAGTTAAAAAATAAGGAAAAATGATAATGCAATGTATTAATGGCCCCTTAATCATAAAAGTAGTCTCTTTAATCAAATACAGTTCTTTGTGTATGTGCATGTAAAAGTATGTGGTACCTGTTTTGAACTGAAATATCCTCAGTTGCCCACACCCAAAAAGGGTTGGTGATCTCTGTACTAGGCAATGAAAAATTATACGCTGCGACTGGTAGCTGAGTGGCCGATAGGGAAACAGACTGGAACTTAAAGAACATTTTCAATGCCAGTTTTCTTCTGAGAGAAGTTGTAAAACATTAATAACAGCCCACTACAATACAGTGTCCCCACCTTAGAACAGAAAGAAAATTAGTGCAATGTTGCACATATTAACACATATTAAAAGATATATAGTAATTTCCAGATATGTCAGGATAGGTTTCATCTCAGTGCCTCATAGCAAGCTTCGATGTTTATGAAATGACAAAACACAAAGTTTTCCATCTGCTTAATTTCAACAAAATAAATAAATTCACTTGATAGGTAGTTGGTTAATTATTTCTCTGATGGACATAAATGTAACAGATATTTTGAATGTTAATTAATACAAAAATATTTAGACAAAAGACAGGCAAGAAATGGTTAGATATATACCATGATATGTTTCAAATATCAGCAAATATTTTGATTGATTCAAAAAATTAAAGTTGTATAAAAATAAATTCAAGTTCTTATACTAAAATGGACAACACATTCTTTTATCTAAAATGCACATCGTCAATTTTCCTTAAAAATAATCTGAAACTAGGAGACTCGACTACGAAAGTTTGCACAATGTACTAAAGAAGTGCTAAAAAGACATGATGGAAATCAAGGTTGTATCACATTGCATTTCTGTGATCAGGACAAGTTTTTCTGTAAAATAACAGTTTTTCAGGGCGGTGTATGTTCTCGGTGCAGCAACACAAGTTAAGTAAAATAGGTATGACAAAGTTAAATTGCAGTACAAATTAGTTTAACATCACACTTGCAGAATTTAATATAACATCAACATGATTAGCACCACATTTGAAAACCTGTGTATTGTATTCAGATATTCATCAGAAACAACACGGTACTTATATGAGAACTGAAACTGTTCCAAACAGGTTGTATGATAAGTACTGACACCTAATTAATTAATTAATTAATTAATAGGTGGGATAACACATTGCCAGTAGGTATAATGGAAAAGTAAGTGGATTAATACTGACAGGAAAATTAAGTTAAAAAATTAAAACATCTGACCAAATATTATTTGGCAGAGACTGTACACCAACAGTATTTCATCAGAGAAGCTGCCTCTTTCTTACGATGTCCACAATTTTTAGTGCTGTAAGATTTTTCACTTACAGCCTACGTAATATGTTCAGAAAATCTTCAGTTTTGTATCCTGCTACATAAGCATTTAGAGCCCAACGTTCACAGAGCATTCATCTTCACCGGAATGAGAACCTAAAATATCATATTAACACCTTTTTTCACTAAAATACAGAGTACTTAATTAGAACAGTACAGTCATAAGCAATAACATCTAATTTTATTCCAAATGTCACTTTGTTCTGTCTTGCCGAGACAGATGGCAGTTTCATTTAACCAAAAATGTAAAAAACAGCACTATTTTGTCAAAAGTGGTCTTCCGGGGATGTGACACTATGTGGCCTTGTAATTACCAATGTTTCGGAGGAACATATCACCTCCATCTTCAGTGCTGAAGACAACACCAAACTTCACCACTGCCATTTGAGATTCATAGAAATAACAATGGTATCATGTACTGAAGACATGAACCATTTAACGCAAAGGTAATATTTTAGTCAAAATGAAATATTTGGAAAATTACCAGATGTGTAAACTTTGTCAGGAGGGTGACGAGCGGTCGGCTTCACACTTCAAAATTTTTCTGGATAAGGCCTTGACACGGCTCAGGAGGCAAGTCACCACATCACTGCAGAGGCCCGAGTTTGTGCCAGCATCAGTCCATGTGGGATTTGTAGTGGACATAATGGCACCGTGACAGGTTTTCCTTCGAGTCCTTTGGATTTTACTGTCAATATTCGCTCAGGCATCAACTGAAGGATGGACAACGGGCCTGTTAGCAGCCATATTTCCACACAGACATAGTTTTACTTCATTGCAACAGTCAATAAAACAGATATTACTTGACCTGGGCAAAATAGTAAAGCAAAGCACTGAACTGGTTGCAGCTAATGAACCTGTAGCAATATCAAAGTTATTTGTCTTAATATGAAATAATATAAAATAAATTTATTTCTGTAAAATGTGACAATAAAATCTGCCTGAAATGGATGAAGAAGCGTAAGGTATAAGAACAAGTTTGGCATGGTAGATTTGTCATCACTTTCTTAAAGCTGTTGTGATCTCATTTCCAACTTAAATACTTCAGTAACGTGGTTATTATCCATATCACGCATGTATGCATATGAACTTCATACATGGCATAACACTGCTACTGATTAAACCCAGTCTATTTCCTTCTACAGAACCTAACATGAACAAATTATCTTGAAACCTACTAACTTCCCTCGCTACAAAACTAACAAGAAAATACCGCTCAACAAAGAAAGTTATTCTCTTTCAATTCATTAATTTTCTTGTGTTTTAGTTCTATCACGTTACTTCTTCTGACACAGACAATACAGAATTCACTGTAGAACGCTGTAGTGTTGGCTCATTCTGTCACTGTTGCCAACCACCTGCTTGTGACAGCAGAACTGTCTGATTCAGTCATACAGTTGCCGTAACCTCTCCTTATTTCTTCTGTCTCTCCCCTTCCCAACCAACTGTCACTTGTTCCCATTACTGCGAGAATCGCTATGGAGGCGTCGCAGTGGGATGATTTCGCCATGAGCAGAGACTGCGGTGTCGATACTTGCATTGGTACGCCGACAGCTACCAGACTGCCAGAGAACTGTAGGACCAGGTGTTGAACGTTGTGTCACGTTTGTAGTGTTACAGTAGGAGCTTGACCTCCATCTGTGTGTTGTCATACGTCTGAAATAAAATAACTCCATTCTAATGTCTTGTGTCCTGCTATAACTCTAATGCTCAAGTCAGAGATGTGATGTTACAATGTCCCTGGTTACTTATCAAATTCACATATTTTTGGCACCCACTTATAAGTCTTTACCTTTTGGTAAGAGCCAGTAAATTCGCTTCATGTTTCACATCCCGCTCCATGTCAACCTCATCTCCATCAATACAGTGACAGCCTTCTCTGTCCTCTTGCAGCTTACCATTCGTTTGTTCCAGTTGTGGGTAGAGGTTACAGTCAACGTCACAGTGACTGCAGTTATTTGCAAAAGTAGAGCCTACATAAATCACAAAAACCTGACTGTACATTTTTGTATTCTTTAATTAGCATGGAATTTTGCATGAATAGGCTGTACGCAGATTTACCATGCTCAGAAAAATTTATGCAAAGCAAATAATTCCCACATGTGAGCACGCAGGTCCAAATACAATTATTTCAGCAAAGAGATCTTGAACAGAGCCATTCAAGACATGTGGCACCTACAAACGCAGGGTTTATTTACTTATTAGATACACAAAAAATTATGAGAACCGTTCACTCTAGAAGAACTTGCGATTCAGTTTGAAAATTATTACCAGACCACCTACTTTCCAGTACACGAAAAACAATAATTTTGTGAGTTGTTTTGTATGAGAAAGAAACATCTTAGTTTGGGTTGAAGAACATCAATTATGTTACAAGTATTATAAAACAAAGTGCACAGGAAAACCTTTGAAAGTTAGGTTGAACTAAACAAGTAATCTAGAATGTTAAATAATGAGAAACATTGTGATTTATATGTCACAGTACTGTCTAAACAGTGAAATCTAGGAGGCTACAAGTTACTGTCAAGTGTCCGCACTTCAGAACGTGCAGCGGACCTTCCATAATCTTACCCAGCGTGGAGGAGTACGTACGGCGCTGGTCCGTTGTCAGTGAGAGCTTGCAGGATCGTTTGAATGTCCTCAGACCCCGCCGTGCAGGTCCCAGGAATGGTGCTGTTGAAATGGTATACAGGACAGGGTTCACAGCTGCATTTAATGGTAGAACAAATACCGCCACCCATGCAAACACCTTGTAACAAAAAAATGAAAACCTTAATATCTCTCAGGACTTCCTTCTCATGGTATATAACAGTAAATTGTGTCTGGATCTTTTTAACGCACAGAAAATTAAGAAATGTGAAACTTGGTATGAAACATCAAAGGCATGATAACTTATTATTACATTGATTTTTAAAATTCAATTTTATAAACAGATTATATTTTTGATATTTTTAAGTTTACATTTTGTGAATAAGAATGTTCATCTCTCCTTTGACACAAGGTATTGGCAAATTTTTGTCTAAATATAAGGTACCGCTTCTACCACAACAGCGAATTATGTTCTGTGTAGCACTTTAAGCAAAAATTATGAAATAAGTTTCCCAGTTCTAGTTTTTATTTTAACCTTTGTCAAAGAAGAGAGGAATTTGCGATGCAAAGCTGGTAAAGGTTATGCAGCAACACAAATATATTTACCTGTGAAGGTACAGTGATTCCCCCTAGTGAAAGAACACCCAACAGAATGATCGGCATCCAGCACGCAGCATCAGTCGCTACGATGAGAGTCATGCGTCGAGCCATAGCATTGTCGGACGCTCGCTGTTCTTTCTGCACAGCCTGCTGAGTTGTTCGAGCCACTACATACATCCACAAGTAGCCCAGAGCAATGATCGAGAAGGATATCAAGTTGAGAACTGGAACATGTACATAACGGTAGCATTTACTGCTAGAGGGACATAAAATAAGACACAGCCAGTTTGATATTTCATTGGCTGTTTTCAAAATTACAAGTTATAATGTTGTTATAAGTGATACAATTTTGGACAGATCAAAAACGAGTTACACGAAACTGACGCACAGTTTAATGAATTATGAACTTGAGCAGAACTTTGTCATTTCAGAATTTTCTTTCTGTTCATGTTCAGACCTGGTTCCTATCCAATGAACAACAAAGAATCTTTCCCTAAAGATAAAGCAGCTAACGCACGAAGCTGACTACTGTTGCTTATTTAGTGTCAAAGTTAATGGAGTCATACATACAATATTTGGTACTTAAGCAAAGGAACAATTCTATCTATTTTTATGTATCTGAATTAAGAATGTACTCACAGAGGAACACAAACACGGAATATTCCCATCCACTGGGTTTCTCAGGTGTTATGTGGAGAGCCAGACAAACTCCAGATCTGCCATAGAAATTCCTGTTACAGATACAAAGAGCATGATGTACAACACACGCAGACAGCATCCAGATGCGGCTGTACCTATCGTCTGTATTATGCACAGAGTTCTGGGATAAATTCTGACTGTCATCTTCTGTTACATGGCAAATTTACAAGAGTTCCGTGCCACTAATATTGAAAATGAAAATATCATCAGTGTAACAACAATCACCTGATGCGAGAGTAGAGCATATACTATTTGTACGTTAGATAATGAACAATATTCAATGTAATTGACATTTAATATAGAAACAGTAAATGAACTTACTGAAAATAGTCTATATGCAAGAGAGGTAGACCAGATAAAATAGCTGCTGCTAGCCAGCCCAGCGCCATCAGCAGTCTCGTCTTGGGCATCTCCAGACGACGCACTCGGAATGGGAAGATGATGACTAGAAAGCGGTCTAGTGTAATGACTGCCGCAATACAAAGAGAACGAGTACTTGTCAGAACATATCCATTAAGAACATACCTCAGTCTTCACAATTCGACAACCAAAAACAAACATCACACGATAACAACAAGCGATCCACATAATGAAAAAGGCAAACAGCAAGTATCAAATATTTTGCAAAAATCATTATTGACTGAAGCTAAACATTGTAAAATTACAGACATCTATCAAATTCTTGAACTCCAACTGTCACCGATTACGCCACACAGCCAATTCTTGTATTTTAAATTAATTCTGAAGTGACAAACGTTTTAGACATTCAACAAGACTCCTTGGATGAGTTGCCGGCCCTTATCAATGGCTAAACTTTCGTAAAGAAATATACATCTATACACCTAGCACAACATGAATCTAATAAATGACAAACATCTCATTACAGAATGAAACTATTCTCTGACTTTTGTGTGAACTACTCCAAGTGCTTAATAGTCCTTTTAGACACTGAATACACATCAGAACATTGAAGAAGGAGCAGAAAGAGAAGATGGAGGAAGACAAGAAGGGAAAGATAAAAACAAGCAGGAGAACAAAGAGAAAAATTAAAAAAAACAGGAAGGAAGAGAAGACAATAAGAAAATTAAAGAAAAAGTTATTGTTTTATGTCATCCACGTACCAGTACCATTCACAAATTACCAATTCATGAAATTGACCTCTGGGGCTGAAAGGGGACACTGATCATTATGCTTACTCACCTGTAAGTGTAAAAACAGACAGCTCACTGGAGAAAGTACTGATAAAACCTGCCAGGTTGCAGAGCTCACTGCTTCGCCAAGCCAAATCATGGATGAAGTACACACCACGGTATCGTGCATCCACCCCAGCAATTATAAGCAGGTATGATCCCATGAACATGTCTCCGATAGCCAGATTTGTGATCAGGAATGAATGTACCTACCAATAAACAAATAGTCAAATCAGCACTTTTGCCATAACATGAAACAACAGGTAAATTTTTAGTCAATTCTAGAGATTTCACACAAGAAGATTCTGAATGTCTCATATAAGAACACTGGTATGCACCACACTGAATGGTTTTCGGCAAGTGGATTTTGATAACTGCCCAGTAAATATAAGTTATTTCTTTCACCTAAATTATTCTGTCACCTGATTGGTATGTTTGAAACGCATGCGCCAACCAATAACCAAGATATTGCCGAGTGTGGCCAACACACCCAAAACCCACACACAGATACGCAACACCAGGTTGGACATCAGATCTTCACAGGATGAGAACTCATCAGGAAGAGGAAGACACACTTCCACGTGTCTCGCCAGGCAGCAGAACCGGAATTCATCCGTTACCCTTAAAATGTAGAAAAATCAAATCTACTACACACATTATAAGAAGTCTTGCCTTTATCATAATGATAAAATGCTTTAATAATTTAATTGCATTCACATGATAAGATACTGAAATTAAGCATAACTTACAACTTATTGAGGGACGCTACACTCCGGAACACATTACTGCTTATCACTTTGATTGCATTGCTACTCAGATCCCTGATAGAAGAAACATTCAGATTAATATCTCAAACATGGGGCCTAAATCATTGTAAATGAAATATATGCACTCATTTCATTCTGAGAAAGCCAGGAAAAAGATACTGGGATACTGGGAACGACCCGTTCTTCAAATGCCTGAGCACTGCGGGTCCCAAATTTTTTTTAGGAAAAAGGAGGCGCAAGAAAGTAATTAAACTTGGTAACACCTTAAAAATCACAGGTCTCATTATATCACACAGATCATAAAGACAGTTGCTGATATTTCAAATTTACAGCTATAAGTTACATATATTAAATTCATTTTGTGTGTGTTAGAAGTCCAGCTTCAGTATAATTACACATAATTCCATCTACCTTTAATTGATAAAAGTTATAACCAGTTATATGATTCCCTGTGGATAGAAAATAAACCTTTTTGAGACTGTTTAATATGGTATCACTCTCTCATTATAAAAATTTGTGTTGCTAAATATGTGGATCCTAAGATCGCTGTATTACGTGACTTCAAAGTGATTGGATAAATCTTCAGGGAATAATACAACGATAAGTATACTAGTATATATACTTACAAAGATAATAAATGTGGCATGCCGATGAATGTTCCATCAACCAGATATGAAATTTCATTGTGTGATAGGTCACTGAAAAGTGAATTATAAAAATATAAGTAGATTTATTACAATATGTATTGGAAACATTCACAGTTAATTTAGCTGCCAATCTATCTTGTACTCCTTGATTTTATAATCTTAATAATATCTGGTACAGAATACAAACCATATATTTATATACATATATAAACTTAAAACACATACACAAACATTAATGAAAATAAGGCAGTTATAACATAATATCCATTAGGCTTGTTAATTAATTACAATATTAATAAACTATTTCTTGTTAATTATTAAAATAACAAATAATTTTAGTGAATTACTGCTTCAGAAATAATATTCCATTACAATCACCAGTACTTATACACAAATAGGAACTTATGACATGCACGTTAACTTCATAACTTCTCTCTGTACACTTGGACGAGTAAATAATCTTTCCGAATCCGCAGTTTACTTACAGTCCGACGAGACTCCTGAGTCCAACAAAAGCTCCCTGAGAAATGTTGTTGATCCTCTGCCAGCTGAGGTCTCTGTAACATCAAACATGGCGAAGCGGCCGAATTGGAATGTATTACACAAGTCCACATGAATTAGTACAACATACTCTATACGAGATGCACTCACAGCAAAATTAGAGATGAAAGCCCATAGAATGCCATGGCTTCAAGCATTCGAATACCATTTCCTTGGAGGTGTCTGGAGACATGAATAAAATGGGTTATATACACAAAGCAGAGTAAGTAAGTAACTAAGTAACAAAGTCTTTCATGGAATAACTTGAAGGTTCAACAGCTTAAACTCAAAGCTTGCCAATGGTTATGATAACCAAGTCATTTCCATCTACTTCCCATCATCACAACTTGACTCCTAAGATCAACCCCTTTCCAGGCACAAATTAATTTGGGCAAAAATAAAACAAGATAAAAAAAATAATATGATTATGAATGCAGACTCCTGAAATCTGTTATTCCCATACAAAAATTCCAGAAGAGATGTCAAAACATGTAAATATCAAATTTTTAACACTTTTTACATGATCATTATATTCCAGAAATTTTATAGAGTTGATTGTGCAAAGCTTCCAACAGTGGACAAGTATTTGTTTGTTTGTTTGTTAGTTTGCACGTGATACATACAGGTTACTGAGGTTGGTGAGTCCATAGAATGAGCTGTTGCTTAATATCTTGATACAGTTGTGTTGTAAATTTAGCGTAAGCAGACGCCACAAGTTGCGAAAAGCCAGTGGCGGAATACCCGAGATGCTATTGTTTCGTAGATCTCTGTAAACAAACAAATGGAAAACGGCACATCCTTCATTTCTATTCCATAGGGGCTGAGGGAATGAATGCGCACAAGTATACGAAATATCTACTTTAGTAAGGACTTACAAACATGAAGAATTAAGAAAGCAAATCAACAACTCACAGATATAGAAGACGATCCAAATGCACAAAACTATCTTCGGAGAAAGTGGAATTTATCAGATTATCTGCCAGATGACTAAAAGAGAAAATAAAACCAAACCAATTAAATCTACAACACAACCACAAATAATCAGTTTACAACAAGTGTTAGGGAGTGACTCACTTAAAATTTCAAAATTAAAACTTTGTGAAGGGAAGGTCTTGGGGGGGGGGGGGGGGGGGGGGCAACAACAACAACAACAACACATCTCATAGCATATTAACAGTTTCAATAACAGAATAATGCATAAAAACTACAGAATGTTGATTCTGAAGTTAGGACCATAGCTACATTAATAAGCAAGTTGAAAATTAGAATATAACAACTTACCAAAGTGTGCGTGTGTGTTCAAAATATTGGTCCTCAACTCATAAGCAAATCTTATAAACAGGTTTCTAAGACAACTTTGAAATTTATTTGGGTAACAGAAGCTGTTATGTGACAACTGTTACTTTTTTCATACAGCGTTGGAAGCGATAGGCTACGAGGGGTTAATTAATAGAAAAAGTAACTAGCATATGACACTATTATGAAGGAGCTTAATTTGTCTTAAACTTAAGCTGTACGCTCACTCTCCTCCTCTGAAATGTCTTACAAAGACACATCACAGTTCACAAGATGGCGTACTCACAACCAAGTGATTTCCTCTTCAATGTCAGGAGGAACACAATCCAGGCTGAGGTTTGTGCAGTTAATGTGTATATCATGACATTCACAGCGCGGCTCCACGTTTGAGCACGCAAACACTACAAAGAAACAGCATTACAATAAGTGCTGCTGACTTTGCATTACACACAAATTCCTGGGAAATAAAATAGGCATAGCATATTTTGCAAAAGTAATATATAAATAAAATTATTTTTCTTCTCATTAACATTTTGAAATTCAGAGCATGTTAAATTTGTGTAAATAAGAATGCTACTTGTATATATCCGAGTCTGTTTACATCACTGGCTTGCTATCTGACAGAACGAAACCGTCAACTTACAGCATCCATCTTCATCCACCCAGGTTCCGGGGCAGTCAATATTTTCATCACACACCAGAGACTGATTGAGGCAAGGACCATTTCGGCACTTGAAAGTATCTGGTGGGCATGTCCAATTCTCTTAAAGATACAAAAAGGCTGTTTATTATTGGCTGACGGCTATTTAAACCCTGCCCTAAGAGTTATTAGAAGAACTGAAGAACATATATAGGAAACACAAATTTCAAATAACAAGGGTCATGACCTCAGGTAAAGAAAGATGTTAAATTTGCTAAAAATGACCAACTCACTGCATCCGATGAGATGGGATCCATCTGCGCAACCATAGCGAGGATTACCAGAGTTGTAGCATCGAAGCGAAGCGTCAATACACTGGCTGTTGTTACACTGGAACTGATTTGGCCCACAGACTGGCAGCGTCAAATCTGAATTAGGGCAAACAGAATTTTAGGAACACGTAGGTTATGGAAACCAAAGCGGCATATTAAAATACTGAAATTTACGTTTAAAAATCAGAACCACGATGCTACTTCTTACAGTCACACTAATTTGATTGAGATTGAAATCAACCAGTACATATTTGTTCGCCTGAAGTCCTGCTGAATACAGTCTGTGGATTTCTCTTCTGGCCGCAGCATTCAGACCAGCTGTGAGGTCTACCCAACTTCCTATCCAATGGGTACTAGGGGTCTTATAGCGCATTAGTTACCAGCTTTAACTCCAGACACACTCAAAAATACGTTTGCACGTGTGTCTAGAATTTTGAGGAAGAACTGCTCTAAGTTACATTCTTCAAAACAGTTACTCCGGATTTCAGAGAAGATATTAACACTTTTGTAAAATGCACCTAGACTGGAATACAGAGACCCTCAAAGCAGCACATATCATTTCTGATCACTCACCGCAGTTGCTCTCATCCGAACCATCCGGACAGTCTACGATGAAATCGCACCAGAGGGACTCGGCCACGCACTGCCCACCATTAAAGCATTTTCTCTTACCCTCAAGGCATGGTTCATTATCTGTTGGGGGCAAGGTCTACTTTTTATAAGAATGATGACAATGGTAAAGGCAAAACATTAAGGCAATATGGAGAAACATATTTAAAAACAACAGACGTGTTTCAGATATGTCAGCAAAATTCTACCAGATTTCATGACACAACATCCCAGAACACAGACGTCTTGATACTCGCTACAGTGAAAGTCTTAAACCTCATAATTTATGTCTTATTCTTCGGTTCTGAACTCACCACAGTCCAATTCATCGCTCTTGTCCCAGCAGTCAAACTGCAAGTCACAGCGCTGGGTCAAGTTCACGCACTGGCCATTTCTGCATCTGTATTCTCCTTCTGTGCATACCCGAGGCTCTGCGAAAGAAGCTCAAGGAACATATTCTACAAACTGCAAACACTCCATAAATACGAGACAAGAGACAGGCTTTACCATCATTATCATTATCCTTAATTTTGTATCTCACTGAAGAGGTTACGCCTGTATAAAATTTTTATTGCCCAAATTTATTGACGTCTTTTGTAATCTTCCTCAACATATCTACCAGAATGGTACTTTCAAAGTGACGACTAACAAAAATATTTACTCATACACCATTCATAATAACCTTTCCAACTCATATTTATAATATATGTGGTTATGGCCTAATTTAAGGTACGACCCCTTCACTTGCCAGGAGAGACTGAGGAAATCAAAGGAAAACCTCGAGCAGGGCATCTGGTCTGTAGACGAGAGAGTTGAACGTGGGGCCTCCCGAAACGAAGCAGGAGAGACAACGGGTGTAATTAATTCTTAAATTTCAGATTCGTTCGGAGTTGTCTGTCACTTACCACAGTTCTGCTCGTCACTTCCGTCCAGACAATCCCACTTGAAGTCGCAACGCAGAGCCCTCGGCAGTGAGCGGTTGTCGGCACAAACTATACTCTCTCCGATTACGTCCATCCCGTTCGCTGAGAGGTGGAAAAACATATTATAGAACGCGCGCCGTCAGGCGCTGCCAACAACCAGAATCACTATTACCACAACCACCACAACCATCACCATTATCGCCACTGTCAATACCATAACTGAAAGTGGTAATCAAATGGTCGGGGCTACTGCCTCATGTTAGGGAGGTCCCGAGTTCAGGTGCTTCGTGGTTTTCCTCAATCCCACCAGAGAAGTGTCGATATCACGACAAATCCCTCCTCTAGAATGAGGGAAATGAAAAATATAAACAAAATTGTGATCCGGAAACCTCAAGGACTAGTGCGCAGAGATGAGTAAAGTAGCTAATACTGAAAAGAACATTAAAATTATGACAGATAAACAAGCAAACATCGATTAAACACGAGTATTTACGAGCAGGGAAAGCAAACAGATTGTTACCATAGAATTTGCTACTAAATTTATGTGTACATCTCGCGTATGCATGAAATCCTGTGGCTAAGACCGGATTAGAAGCAAGGCCCACTGAGGAAACTCCACCCAAGTACGATCGCCCGGGAAGGGGGTTGTTTAACGATGTATTTTAAAAGTAAAATTCGTCTGAAACCTACATGTCCATTGCTACAGCTTTTACAAACAATTCTGTTTCAGTATGTGAACTCTGTGTTGAACACGAATTAGAAACACCTAAAGCAGGCACTTCATAGTACAGGGGTTTTTCCCCCTTGAAATGCTGATAGTTGCGTAGAAAATCAATAATCTCCTGATGTTTTTAATGCATCACATCTCATCTTTTGTTCCAGCGGAGTGACTTTCACGAAATTTTTGGGCTTGAAGATGGTAACGTATGGATGAAACACGCCGCTGTAATATACGGGCTAACGGTATAAAATATACTAATTTTAATGATTTGCATAAGCAATTGACGGAAAATTTACACTGTTGCAATAATTTAATCTAAAATGATCTAGATTCATTGCTGAAATAACGTGAAATCGCGAAGAACAGATAAAAAAGATGACGAAGGGAAAAAAAATCCTACAGGAACCTACGGAATGTTTGGTTTAGGGGGAAAACGTCCCTCGCTCGTAGAAGCTGCCGCAGGAGTTCACTGACGTAAATCACGCTGTCGCCTTCGAAAGTATAATGAAAGCACCGCTAATGCCCAGACTTTCCGACAAGTTCCGTCCTAAATTACATCAGCTCTGTTGTCCCTTCGTTCTTCCTTTAATGCAAATCACCTTTTAAACACGTGTTAGTGCAACGACGCACTTCTGCGCTGTACTAGAACCACAAACACGTGCGCTAACAGGAATATTTCTCGCCTAAAAGCAGGTTTTAGCTGTAGATGCCAAGTTTTAGAAGAGAAGCATCGATTCTACAGCGGAACGGGAAATCTGTTTCGTCTACATTACGATGTTATCGGAACTCCTTTCAACATTTTAACAATCAGTAAATATTTTTTTTTATATATGGTTTTCGTATGATTCTCAGTGTAAACAGCGTTAACCAGTTGATCTAGGTAATGGTGAAGTGTCGTGTTTTCTTCGCGGTACGGACTGAGAGCTTAAATATTTAGACGAGCTTCGGCTTTAAAAGTACTCTTTCAACATTTCCAATTGAATGTAGATCTAGCAATTCTAGCGAATTCACTCGCTCGCCTATTACTTATAGATTTTCGATTTCTGAATGCTAAATTTCGATTCTCTCTCTCTCATAGCTTAAAATGCTTAAAAAGAGGGTGTCTAAGGCAATAATAGCTAAGAAAAAATTCTTCTCGTCCTTCATTTTGTGGAAGGTACGTAATATTTAAAATTGTTCAAGACAGGAAGAACTTAGCTGCATTCAATTTGTTTCAAATTATCAGTCATTTTTACAATGTACAGCACCAAGATGGAGTCATACATCAACTACAGTAAATCTGTCGATTGGCTCGCTCAATTTCAAAGCACTTAGCAGAGATTTTGAGAAATTGACATCACATGCGTTGGGCTTAAACTGGGAAAAAAAATGACATTGTGTCGGAGGCACTGAGTCACAAATATCGTTTACATCTGAAGCCTCTTGAAATGCCACTTCAACAGACAACAAATATTTTCCAAATCCTCTTTTTGCTGTTGTGCATTCCTCGTTTGCTTTGATGTTCATTTATTGGAAAGCCGTGTTGTTACAAAGCCAGCCACACTACAGACAGGAATTGATTTTAATTATATTTCGTTCAATATCCACAACAATATTTCAAATAAATGTTACGTACCTTAAAAGTTCTAAGTATTAAGTTGCGCGCATTTTTGAGAAAGTCGATAAAGCTCGATTTCAACTTTATATAAGGAGTTGTGTTAAATCGATACGAGCCAAAAATGAAATTCGTCAAACAAGATCTGGCTTACATTCTAGAATCCAAATTTAATCAAAATCCGTTCAGTAACTTTGGATATAGCGCGGACAGACGGCCGGACGCGACAATCTAAATGATATGCTTTCGCTTCAAGCATTTTCTGAAGAAATAACGTACAAAAATTAGAACCGACATCCAATTATTTAAAATCAACAGTCGAATTAAAAATGTAATGTAAAACAACGGAGAAACCGAACACTAAAACCTCGCGCACGTGCTCCTACTTTCTGTAGATGACCAAACGGTAAGAAGCAGGATGCTTAAAAGATTAAAATATTAAGCGACCGATTAAGTACGGGATTATATACAAAGTCCTACAAACAAGTTTCATGACAGGAGGGCACAGAAACTTACACATAGTTAGAAACTTCTAACAATCAAGAACTTTGTAATGAACGTCAAATTTATAGACGTATAGTATCAGTTACAAACAAAAATTATTGGTTGACAATCAAAGAGTCTCACCGAAACTAACCTCTATAAAGTATCTGTCACGTTGGCGAAGTCTGTCTTGATTTTACTCGGGCCGGGAAATCAGTTTGAAAAAGCACACGACTTCAATCTTCAATTCACTGTAGATAAACATATTTACTAGACTCATATTAAAATCTTGATCATAAAAACTGCTACCCTAAATTATGTTTTCCAGCATTTCGTCTGTATGGCCATTTACCTTCTGTAGTCTATATTAGCAATGCTCGATTATTCCGCATTCTTTATCGATTCACAAACCATTAACACATTTCTGGTCTGATGGTACATAACCTGAGCAGACGAGTCGGCGCTGTCAAAGAAACAACTCTCTCATATACGATTCGACCTTATGACATCTGAAGTCCTAATACAACACGACTGCTTTGTTAACCTATTACGAAATGTTCGGTTATCTCACGATTTTCAGCGACAGAAAACAAAACTTCCATAAACCAATCTCGTAACTGACTTCAAATTATCGATTAATAAAACCGGAAATTCACTTTCCTATCGATAATCTACAGGCGAATAGACTGCCCTCTATAAAAGCTACATTTCAACTCATTATCGATTAATGTAACGGGAATTTCGACTTATATCGATAATCTAAGTTTCGCAAAGGTACAAAGAAACATCCAAACTTTAAAAGGGTACAAAATGAACTGTGACAGGCGGGGGGGGGGGGGGGGGGGGGTTACAAATATAAATAATTATTTTCAACACGTTCAGGGAATGGAAGACCAGAAACATTCAAAACATATTTTAAAATCAAAAAGAATACGACATATGAGGCCATCTTGAAGACAACTGGGCTACGTGTACACTGGGACCTAAAAGGACCAACTTAATGGTACAATTTCGTGACTGGATACGATGATACAATTCCGACGCACTGCGTGAAATCATTACGAACTTCAACTTAAGCCCGGTGCTGCCATCTGGCCGGAAGTTTTCCAACTAGCATTATTTGTTACTTTACAAATTTAGACGATCTTCTTTTGAAACAGGGGCCCTACGGCTGATTGCATTAATAAAATTGTACATTTAGGGCCCCTAAAATAATTCGGCGGTACAGTTTTATCACCATAATTTATTCTGCTAATTGAAAACTTCCATATTCTGTAAAGTGCAAATACAAAGTTTGTTAAAAAATCTATCAATAACAGTCGTAAAATGCTGTATGACGTCTGTAGACATCGTAAGGGCATGTGACGGACAGGAAACAAAAATTGAAGAAATTTTGCGTAGATATAAATGAGATATGCAAATTTTCTGTATTTTTCAGCGCTAAACAAACAAAATGAGAGACGTCTGCATACAAATGGAAAATCTATATTAAATCAATTACAGAAGAGCGTGATTTGAAAGACAGGAACACGAGAGGAGACAGCTGGAGAAAACGAAGACAAAGTACATTAATGAAGGGATGTGGAAACAAAGGAAAGAGGACAAGAATTAGCGGTAATAATGAAATAAGGTGGTAATTTGTCAAATTCACACATACTCCACACACACACCTGGTACATCATTCAGAAGTTACTACACACTCAAGGACTCGCAAACATAAATAACTCTGCAATTACTTACGACAGCCAAATTCATCCGACAGGTAATTTCCATTCTGACAGTCATTTGTCTGGTCACAGATGAATTCTGGGTGTATGCAACGGTCCTTATCTCTGTTCTGGTTTGGTTCAATGCAGTTCAGAGTCAGAGATGGATTACACAGATGGATACCTGTGATTACAGCAAGAAACAACGCTCACTGTAATGCCACGTCGTCATCACCACAAACGGCATTTTAACAGTAAGCATGAAATAGAGGAGATGCACTGAAGGCCATTGGACCCTGTCCTTGGCCAAATGAACGAAGATTCACTTTAATATTATCATTTCATCTGCGCTCAGGATTTACAGATCTTAAAATATTCAGAATCTTATTATTATTATTATTTTACGTAGGCGTGAAGCATTATGGGAATTTATAATTTTAACTCTTCACTTAATATTATTAGCCTCTGGTTTTCTGGTTTATAAAATGAAGAAGATTGAGATGGATACGAAACAGGGCGCATGTGGGGAAAACGAGAAACGAAAATTCCCGGTTGGCAAACCGCTTATAAGACAGCAGCAAATGATAAAGGCGTTGATTGGAACAAACTGGCTCAAGGTTGGGTACAACGGCGACTTTCTGTTCTTTTAAAAGTGGGGAAATTATCGATTGGTTGAGTAGCCATCGCCTTATGTAGGCATTTCTGGATACCAACAACATACTGTATTGTACAGGTGTTCCTTATTCTCACCGTAGATGTTGGTGTAATAGGTGTCGCAGTCGGTCTCGTCGGCGCACGGCTGGTGCAACGCGCTTTCCAACGGGTTGGGAACACAGTCACACTGGGAGTCGCACACGTTAGCTCGGCGGATACAACGCCCGTTCGGGCAGAGGAACTCGTCGACACCAGTGCAGTTCTGACCTAAGGCACGTAAAATAGAGCGAATGAGAGAAAGAGAGAGGAGGCACTAATGCCTGTTCCGGCTTCAAATTGATCTTCCCATCTCCTTCTTGGTCGACCTCGATCTCATTTCCAGCTAGGTTTGTAGCTGAGCGCAGCCTTAGGATGTCTGTCTTCAGACATTCGTTCCAATATGTATTAATAATGGTAGACCTACTAAAATGGTACATGGCATCATAAGAGATTTAATCACCACTACGTGAATCATCAGTCCACTTTTTAGACTTATAACCTATATTTAATTATACGTGTAATAGTTATTGCAGAAATCGGTTGATTTCTAGACAGTTTGTATTCTTAAGGTACCGGAGCCAAAGTTACAGAGCATTATTCCCACACCACGTGGCTCAACGCGTCGTTGAATCTCCCTAAGCGTTAGGCCACCGGCGGCTCACACGGTATAGAAATTGTTCTTAAGATTTTATATCGAGGTTCGACTCCACGACTCCGACTAAACGGTCCTGTTTCTAACCATAAGACGATGTTTCTCCCCTCTCCAGGAATTATCTCTTACTTCTCCTCTACCAATTCGAAGGGTTTAGTTTCTGTGCCATGAGGAAAACAACGATTTCCGTACGGAGGCGCCATCCCGTCACAAGTGACCTTGAACGAAAGCCGTTGTCGACCGACGACAAAACACGACCGCAGCCGAGGTCTAATCCTAATCCACGTATCCACACGCAGACACCAGGAAGTAATATTCAAGACGAGGCGCGCCTTTTACTGGAGCGCGGAATAATCGGAAAACATTCAACTTTTCAGACGCATTTTGACGTCACGAGCGAAAGAGCGTACAACCCGCAAGTTCCATCAGGCGTCGGTTTTTCTCGACGAGATTTTGCACGGCTCATTGCGCCAGACGCTCATTTCCTGTACACTCATTTATTATTCCAAGCCTAACAATCTTCACCGGTATCATAATACTACAGGGTGTCCCAAAAAATGTGTACACATTCAAGAGTCCATTGTGGTGGTATCAACAAAACGGGTCACGCCACATTACCATCGTGATGTCAGGGCCGGTCTTGACAACACCACCACGCCAGGGGCTACTTGAAGGACGCGGCGTACAACCCAGACCAAGCAACACTTCAAGGTCTCACCAACTACTGACGTGTGTGATGGTTAAGTTTATTAAAACGTCATTGTTTAATTTATTGAATGAATGTATATTTTTCTGGAACACCCTGTATATGGACCTCGGCCCCCACGGTATCCATTGGATAGGAGGCTGGGTGGGACCCATAGCCGTTTTGGTCGTTGCTGGGAACAGTTAACTCCTGTCCTGTCGCGAAAATCTCGGCTTATAAATGACGTGGTGATGATTTTAAACGGTAATTTACAATACTGCCTGCTCGCGTTTGGTAATTAAATTCTGCGAAACGTGCAACAGAACGTCAGACTATCGTTTGTGCTCAGAAAAAGATAAACTGAGAATACAATTCAGGAAATAAGTCGGAACAGAACCGACCACTAGCGCGGCGCTGTAAATTGAATAAGTACGAGGCGCGTCCCAAAAGTAAGTTTCCCACTCGTCCCACAGCTAGCAAACCTTATATTCAGCGAAGCGACTGTGCGTACGTGATAGAGCAATGACGTAGCATGGCGCATGCACTAACGGCACTTCCCGCGTTCTCACAGTAGCATCGTTACAGCTGTTGAAGATGGAGGTTCTTATTCCAGCTCCCGCCGACTGTGAAGTGCGGTCAGTGATAACGCTAGGCCGCACACGGCTCGACGGACAGCAAGTCTCCTGCAGGAGTTCAGCTTGGAGGTGTTTAATCATTCACCCTACAGCCCGGACCTCGCTCCCAGTGATTTCCATCTTTTCCTACACCTCAAGAAATTCCTGTCCGGTCAGCGTCAGCGTTTTGAGAATGACAGAGAGGCGGAGATGGTTGTCACACAGTGGTTCCAATCCCAGGCGGCAGACTTCTACGACACAGGTATTCAAAAGTTGGTCCCACGGTATGACAAATGTCTCAATTCCGGTGGCGAATATGTTGAAAAATAGCTGGACACTTGCTGTATCTGTTGCAATAAATATTTCCATGAAATTGTGTTTTGTTTCTGTAAACGGCCCCAGGGAAACTTACTTTTGGGACGCGCCTCGTATTTAGTCGACATTGCGTCTGAGTTCTTTGTGCGCTGTTGGCAAACGAAACCCTCTTCGTCAAGGCTCGTCACTATACGAAATTCTGAACAGCCCACACAGTGAAGACGAAGGCCAAAGCCATTACATTCAATTCGCGAGCTCAGTACATACAGGGTGTCCCCTCTAAATGACGAACTGCTTGACACAGTTCAAGAAAATAACTAACAACTCTGTTAAAATTCAACGGAAAATATATTTCATGCAAATTTTAATGTATACTTTAAATTCTCTTCAAATTAAATGAATTAACTTAAAATTAAATTAATTTAATTAAAGCATCAAATGCTTTACCACACAGATATTATTCAAAATAAAAAAAATCCCCAACGGTGTGTCTCCAAAAATGTCAAAATTTTCAAACATATTATGCTTTAATCTTTAAAAAGTTAATGTTAAGATAAATTAGTCTCAAAAGAGGGCAAATCCCTGCTTAACGTCTATTGCTTAGAATTTTCTTCGTATCACAGCAAACATTCAAGTAAGCATGCAGAAGCTGTCTTGTCACTCACAGTTCAGTTCGTCAGCATGATTGTCGGGGCAGTCAGGCCAACCATCACACCAATAGTAGCGGTGGACCTTCGACCCATCACCGCACACCACAAACATCTCTGTGGAACACGCCAACACACAATACAGCACTTCAATTTGAGATATTTGAAAATAAAATAAAATAAATTATTTTGTTTTCACATCTCCATTAGTTTCCGAGATATAATTTTTTTTATCTTGGATACTTTTCATCCGGACACTCTGTATTTACCACAAAAAGTTACAAATATCCACTAACAAATTCATACGACGACACTAACGGAAATCCTCACTGACACACAAAGCTGAAAACTAGAGAGAAGATCACATCTCGAGACGTTTTGCAGCTGTTATGGCATTGTGTAGTCTGGTAGATCTCCACCAACGTTTTCAGAGGTCATACTGCCTCCATCATCAGGGCGATGAATGACCCAGAAGACAGCAATCTTCAGACTCAACGCTGTGAAAACCTCAAATCCTACACGTGTGCTGATTTTGATCACAAAGACCAAGTTACTGAGGAAAACGTGGGAAATTAAAAATTCTTACAGCATAACTTTTCAGAAAAACTACCTGGGCCACAGTCAGTTTCATCCGACCCGTCCTTGCAGTCCTGGGTTCCATCACACACAAAGCCAGGTCTGATACATTCCCCATTATGGCATTTGAACTCCGCATTCCAACATTTCCTGTGAGCTAAAACATAAATACGTTTACATTACATCAACTTAATGCCACGTTAAGCACCAGAATTAGGTTTCAAAATAAGACTACAGTTACACGACGTTCTATTATCATCTGATTTGTTTTTCAGTGTCTACAAATAAATGTTTGGGAACACGTGAAACACCCTATAACCACCCCAGACTCAAAATTCTATACTTTTATAGAACACGAAGGAAAATTACGGTGTTCAGAGCAGTTAAAATCCGTATGGTACAATGAGATGGACTGTACAAGTAGCACGCGTGAAAAACCGGGTATACATAATTCGAAAAACACAAGGAAAAATATCATTCGAGAAACGTAGCTCAGATGGGGAAATAATACTGAAATGGATTATAATAAACGGAATTTTTATTGTGCAGAGTTCTGCTTGAAAAGCTTATAGTCCCGTAGCCGTCCATTATAGTGTTCACGACAGACCGCAACTGGACCCAATCCCAAGCGAGCTGAGTTCACACTCTTACATACTACTTCTTTAAAACAAATTTTAATATTATTATTCCATCTACAATTTGGTCTTCCAAGTGGGCTACCTTTTGAAATTTGCCATCTCAAATCTTGTTTGAATTTTCATCCCATCTCATCGCAATTAACTGAATCCACTTGAATTACAACATGTGAAGAATACAAATTATAAAGTTACTCATTATGAAATTTTCTCCAGTCTCTTGCCAATTTCCTTTCCGTAGACCGTCTTGTATCGGGAGGCGCATAGCACAAAGCAGATCCACGGACGAGTCAAGAAATTCCTCCCGCGTTAGAACAAGATCCAAGCAGAAATGCAATTACAAGGCAGACAATCTCACTCCCACCTCGAACGATAAGAAAATTTTAAGCCCTCTCTCTCTCTGGAGGCATCCTGTCTCCTACTGTAAAGAACTCCTCACGACCTGCTTCTACGTACATTTTATATGCGTATTCATAAAGGTCGCATCACCGACTAATTTAATTGTTTAGGAGAAGCACACGAAATAAAATTAAGTAAATAAAGGTCGGAACGCCCTCATACTTTGTACTTTTCACAGAATACTATTAGGGCAATTAAGTCCAGGTGCACGGAACACGCGACACACTAAAACGCTCGAAAGACGTGTAAAACACATAGATGACACTAGTGAGGAAATACAAAGGAAAGGGACCACTTGGGAGACCTAGACGTAGATAACATAATTATATTTTAACAGGATCGTAAAGAAATAGTGTGGACTGGATTCAGCTGGCTCAGGATATGATCCAGTGGCGGGCTCGGTATTGAGGCTTTCAAGGCCTCGAGGATGAAGGTCATGGGATCATGGCCTGGGCTTTGGCGCAGTGCAGACTCGCCAGTAGATGACATGCCTCCATCTTCTGGACTAAAGATGGAGACAGTACGTTTCTCCAGAACGTTGTCATGTACACGGCGCCAAAACCCAGAAAAACGTCATCAAATGAACACAAGTCTGGACACTTACAGCCCATATTTTTGAAATTCGTTTCAATATTATCAACCCGTTGAAACAAATGACTGCATAGTTGTGACGCGATAACGTCTTCTTTTTTTTTTAAGGGGGGGTTCTTACGGTTTTTGAAGGTTGTAACAGCCGAAGAATATTTTCGATTGCCACTCAAGCACTTCGTGGTGTCGCGGTTGGTCGAAACTGAAGCCTGACCACCAAACCACGGCCGTCAAAGCGTCCAGCGATTATTTAAAATTCGAGAGGGTCGTTTCGACCCCACAACTGTCGATAAAACTGCCTCGTCACTCGGCCTTTCCTATCCTCACCCAAAACAACATGACACATGCCATCCACCAAATGTCGTGGCCGAACAGCTAACACTCGTGTTTCGCATTCGGGAGGCCTGGGGTTCGAATTTGTGCCCGGAGACTCACTGTACTGACAGAATTTGTTACTGGTTTACCTCAGTCCCTCCAGACAAATGCCGGGACAGTGCCTCAAATTAGGTCACGACCTTTTAATTCCACATACTTTTTCAATTCAATATTCATTAATCATTCCATTGTTTGACAATTACACTATGAACTACTGAGAACGTCCTTAAATAACTCATAAATTAAATACTAGTGTGGTCTTAACAGAATGCACCATAATATACGCAAAATGACGAAGGGTCGATTGAGTTCAGAGAAACAAACAATTAATTGAATTATCGTATACATCCTTTTGGGACACTCTATACATACAACTTTCGGTTTCATGGCGAACACAAACGGGTTATCGAAGTCTGCCTTGTGTGAAGACAGATTTCACACCGAAAACAAACGTATAATCATGCACTGCATGTACCGAAACTTTATAAACTGGTCCAAATTTCTCACGGGCCGATTACGTCACGTGGTTTAATAATTAGTTGTCGCTCACAGCATTTGTTCTCATCCGAGCCGTCGCCACAGTCGTCAACGAAGTTACAAACGTTGTCGCCTGGAATGCAGAAGTGGCTGTTGCATTTGAAGTGTGTCACCGGGCAGACGTAAGTTTCTGTAACAAGCGGAGACAGAAATTAAACACGAACACTGAGGAGACGAAGAGATGGTCTACTCTAACAACGTCCAGATAGATCAGTGCCAGCGCACGGAAGTCTGTCTGAGCAGAGAATTGACTCGACCTTTAAAATCAAGTACCCATCGGCGCATGCGCAGAGTCATTCTAACACGCGGTAAAAACATCGGCCGACTTTCAGCTTTCATCAGTTTATTTAGCTTTATACAGTATTTCGTCTCGTTCTTGTTTTCTCAGTGTTTTATCGTTAGAATTCATTATATTAGTAGGATCACTGATAAAAACCCACATTATTAAATATCACTGCAGACTGCACCAACAATACAAACATTTTTAGTAAGGGGCGATGTTTTTAGGATAGCGTTCAGCATGACGTCACGGCTTCAAGGTCGAATAAATTCTCTGCTCAGATAGACAGTACGTATCTAATAAATCAACAACAGAGCTACAACAGCCCGGGAAATCGCTCCATAAAACGTCGGTAGCTGAGCAAGTGGGCGACCACCAAATTCTCTAAACGAAATCAACTTAACTGAATTGTTTAACTTTAAACACTGACGCACACAATTCACTTTTGCTGTCAGAATTCACACGTTGAAACACGTAGGTGGATATAGTGTACGGACATAATAATAGAGCTTTCAATTTAACGCGTACAGATGCTAACAGAATTAATTCAAGACCTCAGACTCTGATGGGAAATTCCATTTACACATTAAAGAGAAGAACATTTAATACAAGTTGCTCAATCCAAAACACGTTGTTACTAATTCATACTTTGGATAGTTGGTTTACTTAAATTAATGCAAGTCTATAGATTCCTAACACAACATTAACATGAATCCTCATCACTTAAAATTAAAGTAATAGCAAATTTTTCAGGGCAATACATATCCCGATGAATTACGGAATAAATTACTTAAAACTTAATCCCTGTCATTTATAAAACTATCATAAACAAAAGACGTTTCGGTGCAAAAGAATCACGCATAACATTTATCTAAAAGGAGAAGGACATGGTGGCCAGGACAAATTCTGTGAGGATGGGGCTGTCTTGTACATGTTTCGCCGTACTTACTGACTCCATCTTCAGGGCGATGATGGGTAAGGTAAGCCCATTCTCTGTGGAACTGCGGACGTTAATGGACTCATTGTCCATCCCTAATATATTATGGAAAAGCGACGCAAGTCTATGTCTGAAGTTCAGGTTATACAAATACGAGGGTCCCTACTAATAAATACTCAATTTATTACGCACAGAAAATCCTGTTTATTTATGTTTAATGAATATTCTCGTTCCACACTGAGCTCTGTATTGCGTAAATGTATTCAGTCCACACAAAATTCTTCTGCAGGCTCACACATTCTAAACCTCTGTTTGCCCAAAGTGGCAATTTTTAATGTTTGTCTATTTTATGTAATTGAAAACGTGATTAAACAATTTCGAGGCCGCGTAGGGTGTTCGCATTCAGTGTGTGTGTTTGCGTGACAGGTTTCATCCTGTAAAATGCGCATGTAAAATTTACCTCCCCAATGATTGATGCTGTCATGCAAACATAACCTCAATGTCTATACATGTCCTCGCTGAGTAACAACATGTATAGGCTAGTCATTGCCGCTTTTTCACTCCAGAGACTGAGCTTTAACAAGCTGGGAATTAATCGAACCCCGTATTACCTGTCTCTCTGTTTCACAAACGTCGGCCCGCGAACCGCTACGACTTGCAAATTCTAGAATACGTAAAGATAAAGTTGTCCTTAATGCTCAGCGTATGGAAGAACTCATTTTTTCCATAGCCATGGCCAAGGCAGCTTTCGTCAAGAAGAGGATACTTCTCACTAGCAAGTTGGGCTTGGAGATGAAGAAGAAACTAGTGAAGTGTTACGTATGGAGTGTCGCGCTGTATGGAGCAGAGACTTGGACACTCAGGAAGAAGGAACAGAAATACCTGGAGAGTTTCGAAATGTGGTGTTGGAGAAGAATAGAGAAGATCAGGTGGACGGATCGAGTGACCAACGAAGAAGTATTGAAGAGAGTCAACGAGCAAAGAAACATTCTGCAGGCGATTACGCGAAGGAAAGCTAACTGACTGGGACATATTATGAGAAGGAATGGATTAATGAGTGATATCACCGAAGGCCAGGTTGAAGGAAAGAGAGGACTAGGAAGAAGATTGATACAGCTAACCGACGACCTTAAACAAGGAAAGAAGATGACGTTCCAGGAATTAAAGCGAGAAGCCGAGAATAGGGACAACTGGAGAGCTCTTTTTGGGCAGAGCAATGGACCTGTCGTAAGACAGAACACTTAATAATAATAATAACATTAGATGGAGATGAGTGCATAGCTTCATGCTCCGACTGCTTTAACCCCCCTCTCAGAGGGAAGAAACACGGTACCCGTTGGACTCTGGCGGTCCCGGCGATGATGATGATAACGAGATTTGAGACGAGGTTTAATCACATTTACTGTCAGACTGCAACAGCTCACGTCAATTCAGAGAATTTCATGTTTACACCGTCTGTGAGAACACTCAGTGGCCAGACTTAAGAGTATCTGCTTTTAGGTAATTACAGTGGCGTATCTTAACCCAATGACATATTCTGACGAGTACGGGAAGCCCGTACATTCCTACTTTAATGAATGTGAAATTCCACCTGATAACAGTGAAAAAAAGTTTACTTACTGAACAACACGACAGAACGAACTTTAAGGTGCCTTAAAAGCTCGAAATTTTTTTCAACCAGCTGAGTAATTATTATCAACTGCCCAGAAAGTGAATAAAAAAGCAGGTAACTGGGGGGGAGGGGTCTCTTTCTTAAACAAAATACACAAAGGAAAATAATGGATGTGTCTGCGGAGTGCGATATATGTGATGTATGATGCTTATTAGCGTTGTGAACAACTCAGCGGAGTCAGGCTAGGTTCGCAGACATCAGACTACAACAAATGACCACGAAGACCGATTACTGGACACACGACCCCAACCTTCTTAATTACGAACAAGGTAATTAGTCATTCGCTGCCTGCGTCTGCGGATTTGTTTCCATCTTGCGCTTAGCATTCGGACGTACAACGTGTGGTGCGGGTTGATTTAGTGACTTGCACGGCGCTCCAAGTGCGACCGCCAATGTCCAGAACAACGAAACTAGATAAGGTCAAATGGAGCACTGGATCCAGTTGCTAATAACGATGCACTGGTTCATTAAAATTCATGGCGAAGATGAATGTCTTCTGGTTCCTACGCCGTCTTTTCTGGTAGAAGCTTACCGACGTATAAAGTTATGCTTTCGCGGCGACTAAAGTCGATGAAAGACTCTCGGGCTACAAGCCGCGTCAGGTGGCTAAACGGTGAATAAATCACGTCTTCTGCCAACGTCACTTCCTGCCGTCCATCTCCAGTTCCCATCGGCGGGCGCGCTACAGAGGACCAGTTTATTACGAAGCTGCCCTGAAGATGAGAACAGAGATGGCTGTCGAAACGTCGGCAGAGGATCTGATTCATTCACCATTGAGACACCTGACGAGGCTTGTAGCCAGAGAGTCTTTCATCAAGCTTACCGACGTTTCCGAGGCGCTTGCTGTCGCCGCCATCAGGGCAAGCACCTCTAAAACGTCGGTAAACTTGTACCAGAGTTCCGACGTGAGAA
Organism: Zootermopsis nevadensis; assembly: GCF_977971745.1. Lineage (NCBI taxonomy): Eukaryota > Metazoa > Arthropoda > Insecta > Blattodea > Termopsidae > Zootermopsis > Zootermopsis nevadensis. The sequence continues at coordinate 15,573,554 of NW_028259160.1, forward strand.
TCTGAAATCTCAGTAAAATGAAAGAGACGAAGAAAACCTCACTCTTACAATATAAGACAGATCAATTCAAGCAACCATCAGGAAACGACGTAAATTTGTTTCCTTGTGAAATATGGTACGTTCATGAAGACGAGAGATCAAACGCTCTAGACGATATTGGTTTCAATTTATTGCCACAAGAACGTTCCTCCGCGAGTGCTCAGTTTCTCTTGAGACAGCTTAAATATTCACCAAATTACACACTTCTCTCTTTGCTTGTTACCGCTCACTGACGTTCATTCTCTAAATATGAAGAGTCTAAGACAGAGAAATGAGGTTACACGGAATCTCAAAATAGCTCACATCTTTCAACTTTACGTCATGTTCAATACCTTATGTCATACTAACAAAAAAGATACACGAGTTATTTAAGTTAAGAAAAACACCCAAGGCTTGTAACACGAGTTTGCGATGCCATGATAAGACTTGTGCCTTTTTCTTAGCACCGAACAAGAGTATAAAGACGCTGTTCAATTTCGAGCAGACCTACGCATTTTCCAGACACGTTTTCTGTGATATTATGTACTTCAATGGTCTTGACGCTTATTTAACACCTACGTAAACTAACATTTCTTCGCCAAGTTATTTCTTAAAACTGCACTTAATTAATCATTAGCTCTCACATATTAAGTAACCAACTTGTCACTGTTTCTGACAACGCGTATTATTAGATTTTCTACGTGCATCACAAAAACACGATCATTAATAGGACACTTTATTATCTGACAAATGAAACACTACACACTTTTTTTTAGTGTTCTGTGTGACGACAGGTCCATATGAACAGGATCCTTCCATCCTTTTCTCGGACTGGGACCTGTTCATATACGTTCTTGGCAGATGATCCAGAAGTGGTTTGCCATTGCCTTCTTCTGTGTGTGAATGGGATGCCACGGAGAAACCGGGGAAGCCCCCGGAGGAAAACTCCGTGTTGCCTAGACCACGGCCTTGCCCAACACAAGTTATAAATTCGGGCACCGCCGGGAATCGAACCCGAGACCCCCAGGATTACAAGGCCAGCGTTCTAACCGCTACACCACCGTGGCGGTACTACACACTACAAGAAAAGGCAGTTGACTATTGATATCCAACATTAAACTCAGGTTCTAAGACTAAAGAGACATGACATCACAAACTCCTCGTTTTTTTTAAAGCAGTGGCGTTGCGTGGTCTAGTACTATTAAGAAAAAGTAGACTGCTTTGTGCATTAAACAAAATATGGCTGTGTTACAACAATACCAGTATATAAAACATCTTCGTATTTTTACGAAGCTATCTCATTACAGAAGTGACACCTCACAAAATCATAACAAAGTTTCCCCTTAGAATGTCGTTACACGCACAGCGATTACCAAGAATTTTGCTTTGATGGGGGAGACGAGGACAACATACACAATTTATGTTCGGGCAGATACCGGAAAGAACTCATTTGGAAGACCTAGAAGGAGATGGGAGAATAAGATCAAGATTGGTATTAACGAGAGGTGGATGGTGTCCAGTGCGAAGCTTTTAGAAGTTATGGAATCTACTACCGCAGTTAATAATTTCAGCAATTAGCCTGATTAGCTGTAAAATAAAAACGCCATAAAGTTAACCAATATTACTACGGTTTCCAAGGCAATAAACACCAGAAATTTTTAAATTCATATAAAGAGAGAATTACTGGAATTTTAAAGCAGATATCACCGAGGGAGAAAAGTCAGTCTAGAACAGTTGTAGGCAGGCCATTTATTACACGTGAAGTTTCACGGTGAATCTACCAGCGGTGTTTCATAAACTGACGTCAAAGGGCATTGTTTTCAGAAACCAACGCTTACCTTCGGTCATCAACAAAATTAGGTCAAAAAGTAATACGATAATCATAAGTGTCATCAGATGGCTGTCATCAGCACAATGACCGTGTTTATTATAAGCTCTCAGATTTCCATTACGTGATTTATTGACGAATGTGACAAGCTCAAAATGAGGTTCGACCGATCATCTAAAAAGAAATAGCCACTGAAATGCCTGTGGTTGTAGGTTACTGGAACTCACGTGCAGGCGACAGACAGACAGACAGACAGATACAGAATGTTCCATTTAAAACGCAACCCGAACTACTACTCCACAATGGCATTATTTCATTCTTACACCCGTGTTCCATTGTTATAGCTGACAGGTAAAGCCCCAATATTATTATTATTATTATTTAGTGTTCTGTCTGACGACAGGTCCATATGAACAGGATCCTTCCATCCTTTTCTCGGACTGGGACCTGTTCATATACGTTCTTGGCAGATGATCCAGAAGTGGTTTGCCATTGCCTTCTTCTGTGTGTGAATGGAGTAATTGTTTGGATGCCACGGAGAAACCGGGGAAGCCCCCGGAGGAAAACTCCGTGTTGCCTAGACCACGGCCTTGCCCAACACAAGTTATAAATTCGGGCACCGCCGGGAATCGAACCCGAGACCCCAGGATTACAAGGCCAGCGTTCTAACCGCTAGACCACCGTGGCGGTAATAAGGCCCCAATATCAGCTGGTATTTGGTTAACAATTACTTATCACAGACAGAAACTTCCTGTTTCCCGAAATTTAGTTAACAATGGGTGCATTGTTGTCTTATTACGTACCTCCTAGTCATGATACGCATTGTTAAATGGTTCGCGAACAGTAGCAAACGATTTCAACACAAAGTAACGTTTCAGAATTTTCCATATTCGCATTTGAACAACTTTTGCGCAACTGGAGTGAGCAGCGGCCTAGTAACCATGGTGACCTTGAATAAAGATAAAGATAAAGAATAAAGCAAATGAGCAACAAAAGGGGAAAATAAAAACAAGGAGTGGATTTACTGAACTTTCGTTTCGGTTGACGTGGATATTGGAAACGAAATTTGTCCTCTGAATGTCTATCATATGTGCAGCTGACTGGATATATTACTCGCAACTCAAAATGTTGGTCACTTTAAGCTGTGGTTTACAACATAACTCAATCAGGCTAATACCATAATAGGCCGTACAAAATTAATTACAAGGCTGAATCCTCCGTCAGACTCCGGGCAGATCCCAGAAGCGAACGTAGTCCTCAATGTTTGACCTCCATAAAAGCGACCAGTCGAGTGTTTAATTACGACTCGAGTCATTCAGTTATACGAGTATTAGCTTTTCAAGAAACACTCTGCGCCATGGAGTTCAAACCATGGTTAGTTATAAGCGATCAACTGTTTTATTGAGTGGTCAGTACGCTGTATTAAGGCTACACCCATAGATCTGGTTGTTTTTTTTATTTCCGATCTAGTGGCTAATTAGTTTACACTCTCAGCGAAACATGGCACTCTGAGTTTATGTCCCTTCATTGCCATGTAATGTACTGTCAAATACCAAGTACGTCTGCCTCTCAATCAATAGGTTTTCACATCGAATCTCACAAGGTTACAGGGGCGTTTGCTGGACGTCATATCCCGTTCAGACCCAGATGATCAACTAGATATTTTCTGTGGCATTCGTCATTATGTCACTAGTACTAAGGTGCCCCCTCCTTTCGAATGATCTAAAAAAATCCACGAAAACATTTCAAATTATCCGGTCTCCGAGCGGAGACTTGAACCGAGGACCGCCCGAATATGAAGCAGGTCTGATAACCAATTTGCAGGGATGTTCGACGTTGCTGACGGGCACAGCCTAACGGTTAGGTCTCGTCTTTTGCAAATCTCCATTTTGCATTGTGGGTTTCGTATGATTTTCGTTGTAAAAATCGAATATTCCCCTAACCAGCGTTAACCAGTTGATCTCTGTAATGGCGAGGTGTAGTGTTTTCTTTTCGGTACGGGCTGAATGCTTAAATATTAATTAAGACGAGCTTCGACTTCAAAGGGCTAATGCTGTTATAGTAAGGCAAAAGCTAACACTATCAAGGGACAACGCTCTGAGACAGTCATCTTCAAAATTAAATTTACTGGTTTCGAAAGGATAAAATTTCTTCAAAGAATGATATTTCTCGATTGAAGCGGGAGTATGTGCACGGACTAAAGCAGCTTGTCTTTCGTAGACCTGTTTCGTTCCAATTGCATCCCTTTCAAGAATACTGGAGTGTGAAGGAAGCAATTATATTTGTCTCCAGTCTTAGGCTCGTTCATTCTCGGAATATTCCTGGCTATGGCAGAAAATTCATTATCCTCATAGCACTAAACGCCACTATGAGCTGCTCCTGTCAGGAGATTTATCCTTAGGATTATTCTGATTCGTGGAAAGAAAACTGATACTGGAGAATCCGCCTTAGTCCACTTTTAGGTACTATTACGGATAAGAAAATAAACAACTTTAATCAGAATGTGAGTTACAATGCTAACTGTCCGATGTACGTTAATACAAATGACATTTCAGAAGCTACCCTATTCAGCGATTGCTTGTCATTATAGTGCGAGATATCCTTCCTCATTTGTTGTTGTTGAGCGCTTGTAATCACTAGACAAGTTTCACCCACTCAAGCAATTATTAAGAATTAAAAATGATACAGACAAACAGAGAAGTATGTACACTGTAAAATACAAAACAGAATTTGATGTTTGCTTGCTTTGAAGAAGGTTTGGGGTGTTCACAGAAAACTAAAAGTTCTTAGTAATGACGTTAGATGGCAAAATGCACTATTCTTACAAAGTCCTGCTACCATTCGGCAGCTTTTAGATGTACCTCTAATATGAGTTATGAAAACGGAATAACATAGTACGTAGCACGGTCTTTTTCTTACAAGTTTGAAGGTGAAGGAATGAATGTTGGAGAGAGGAGAGAATTTACATAAAAGTAAGAAAGAAATGACGAAAAATGTCATCCCCCGTTTAATTTAAAAGGTTTTCGTTTTCACTAGTAAATTTATAATCACCGCGAGACTTTCTATCGATTTACGCGTTCGTTGGAAGGAAGGTGTCATTCAGGACTTCTTCCCAGAAACTTAATTTTGAAGTTGTTATAGTCTTCTGCTCTTGTCACACGACAAGTTTCTCTTCAATTCAAAACTGTGAATTGGTAAAACAAGTACAGCCAAGCCCACTTTCCCAGGATCTCTTGCTAAACCAACATCATCATTTTGTGTATCAATATCAGTTACAGTTCACAGAGATTCTGTAACTCTCGCAAAGCACGAAATTATTAATAACTGAATTTAGCTGTCAATTAAATTCACCCAATCCATCAACGTACGTAACAGCGCTAATACGAAGTGAATCGAACTGAAATTAATGAATCCTAAAAGCATAAATTAAATCCCAGTATCAACATTTCACCTGTAGCCTCAATTATAAATTATGTTAATGTTACCGTAAGAATTGTTTTCGTTATTGGAAATCGTGTTACTGGTCTGATCGACAAAACTCAATGCAATGATTACAATATTTTTACACTGAAGTGGCCACAAATTTGTTCGGTCGCAGTGTAAAGAAGAGTATTTACAGCACTGAAAGCTCCTTGTGAAAAATATTCAGCGTGTTTTCTTTGCAGTACGAACGGAATTTTTAACGATATCTTTGAACTAACTTAAATCATTACAGGGTTGATGTGCTCTGAAACCATGAAACTTATGGCGGCAGTCACCTGTGTAAAACACTAGTTGCACGTAAGCATAGACGGGAGGATATTATTAAAACGGATGCTACAAAAACAGTGTGAGTGTATGGATTGGATATACTTGGCTCAGGATAGGGCCAGATGCGCGCTCTTGTGAATACTGTAAATAACTTTCGGGGTTCATAAAACAGAGCTATCTGAGCAACTGTCAGCTTACTTCCCTATACTGTAGCATCCAGAAGCCAGGGAATGTAGCGTTGGGTCCCGTTTTCTTGCAAAGGAATGAAATCAAGCTACGACGAGGCAAAAATATACTTTATCTACAAAATATAATACGTTACACTTCCATAAATAAGATTCTGACGTCGTGCAGAATAGCATAACATCCACACCAAATTTCACCTAAATCCGTCCAGTGCTTCTGCAGTTGAATCGACTAGACAGACACAACCGGCCCATGAAGAGTTTTCGCTATCCAAAGAACGCACAAAACTTTAATTTTGTCCAAATGAAAAGCCTGTTTTCATTAATTTCTGTAGTTTTTGAAAAGCAATTTTCATTTGCATTCATACGGTTCATTTTAAGGACTCGGCCATTTGCCTTCTGACTTCCTTATTGCTGCAATGTTATCTGTTATTCCGCTTTCCTCTGGTACGTTCATTTCGCTTACAAACCTTTATGCTGTATCCTGGGGCCGCCATGAGGAAAACACTTTTCTTATGAGACACTTTTCATTAGCTCTGTCCTAAACGTCTAACATTCTGATCCATATAAAGGCAATGGTACGGCTATCATTCGCTAGAACTTTAGTAAGGCTTGCTTTTAGAGATTCCCTAGTAAACGCTCGCTTTATCGTTCCAAAGACAATATTCAGGTTTACACTGACGCCACAGTCTAAGCACCATAATAATCGAAACGCTTACTCGATGCAATGTATTACACGTGTTTTCTCTGACAGGGCATTTTCATCTCAACGCAATTACTTCCGACGCTGGTGGTCTTATGGCTCGTGGCGCCTATGGACTTGTCGGTAGATACTGGCGTTTCGGAGGTACATACTGCTTCCATCTTCAGGGCAGAATTAATAATTTAGAAAGAAATATCAATACGTATGTCAATCATTTATTATTCAAATGATAATATTTTAGAAAGATAACATGTAAACAGCATTTCAGAGAGAAGGTTGTTAATTTAATTAAAACTCAAAATATGGCGAAACTCAGAATACGTAAATAATAGCAAATAACAATAAGTTATCGGAGAACAAATAACTTTATAATGAAGTTCACCTTCAGAAGAAAATATAAAAAAGTAAAACTTGGTTCTCGGTTTAACAAATTTAACAGAGGATCAATGAGACAGGCAAAGAAAAAGTCTATTTTATTCATGAATGCCTCGAGTTTTGAAGGAACTGGATGATCTTACATCAACTTCAGACTGACACTACCAGATTACAGTGTCAAAATGTAAAAATGTGATACACCAAATATGGACGAGATGAAAGTCGAATTTACCTTCCTGAGAGGCGACAGTTGGAACAAGACAAATGGAAAACGGTAGCTTGCCCACTGTAATCTTCCTACGACGACGAAGACGGAACGAAGGATACATTTCAACCGCAGGTACATTAAGCAAACCAGGTAACCAAACACCGAGCTCACCTCTTCGGTTTCACACAACACGCGTCGCCATTAATTTACCCTTTCCATGATAGTGCATAAGAAAACCACAGAAAAATAAATTTCTTTCACCGAAGAAGGCTGTCTTTTGGGTTGTAGCGCCGTGTAGCCTAGTGCAACAACCCAGAAGACAGCCATCTTCAGACTCACCACCGTGAAAACCTCAAATACCACTTCTTTCACTAATCATTTAAAATTTAAAAAATCATTCAGGCCAGTGGTGTTCAACCTTTTTTTGTTCGCGTACCCCCAGATATAATTTCTCTTCAACTTTGTACCCCCAAAGTTGTTGGTGTATAATTCAAGTTATATATATATATATATATATATATATATATATATACAGTAAAACCCCTATATCCTGGACACCCCTCTATATTGGACACTTTTAATTGGAACCGGCGAATATCCTATAATTTTACATGTCCACAATACCCTATATCTTGGACACCCCTTATCCTGGAACTTGGTCACCCCTTTTGTTGTAAGTTGGACAGGTGCATGCATGCACTTGGCTTCAATGCTTTTATGGGAACCGTTTACAGTTCGTATTTTGTTGTTTTTTAATTTCCGACTGAATGCCTCCTACCTGAGGATTAGCTTATGGTTGAGGGTGTGAGACTTTGAACACATCATCGGAATGCATTGAAAGTGTATAGTTATTCGTTTGTTAAACCCCTCACTGGACTACAGTACTTATTGCTGGTACAGTTTTATCTTTGTCAATACAGTACAACCCCACTATAACGCGGGTCGCGGGGGACAGGGGTAAACCCGCGTTAGAGAGAAATCGCGTTATTACGGGAGTGCATCAGAAAAATCGGTACAAGTACTGGACGTACTGTACGGTACGTACAGTATTGATAGACTATCGCCATTTAAGAGTATACATACTTATTTTACTAAGTTACGATTGATTTTTACGGAAAAAGTAATAACTAATTAATTTGGCTTGCATTTTAATATAATTTTGAGTTCTGTGTGAGGATAATTGATGAACTTTTTTTCTCTTTTGCTGCACTATGGGGGACGTGAGGTACCCGCATTATATCTGAAACCGCGGTATAGCGAACCGCGTTATAGAGGGGTTGTACTGTACTGTGCTTGTAACTGAGTTAAACAGTGTTAACAGAAATTACAGTAGTTAGATTATGTAAGTAAATAGATTACATTGTCGGTAAACGTAAAGTATTCCCTTCCAGTTTAATTTAGTGAAAACAAAATCTGTAAAAATTTAATTTACTCTTTTGATTTTTCTTATCAATAATTTCCTTTTTGGGAAGGGCTCCAGAATACTCAACAATTACCACATTGTCATTACACCACAATTTGAAAGGATGATTTTCCCCTTTCCCTCTATCCTGGACACCTCTGTAAGTTGGACACATTATCGTGGAACTGCAAGTGTCCAAGTTAGAGAGGTTTTACTGTAGTATATAATCTACATCTAAAATAAATTAAAGAAATTACTTTACTGATTATTCAGTGTTTATCATAAAATAATATATATATTTTTTTTTAAATTTCACGTACCCCTTAAGATGTCTTCGCGTACCCCAGGTTGAATACCACTATCTTAAGCGATATACCTCGGGCGTAGCAAGAAAAGGGTTGAATACGACAGCCTTAATTATTATCAGCCATCGACCAGCTCCGCTGAGCACATCAGGGGTCAGAGTCGTCAGACAACACAGCAGATAAGAAATCTATCGCACGTATCCAAGTCCTTGATCCGGACCGCCGAAAAGAGGCACGTTATTTGGAACTTCACGGAAAGAAGAACAAAAGTGAATCTGGTCTTAACGTGGATGTAGTCGAGTATCACCACGTCTTCCGTTTCGCTAGTGTTCAGACGTGCTTTACTCAGGGCGCATTTTTCCTGAATACTACTCTAGCGTCGATTATATTCAGAATCTTTTCTTTGCTGTTATACGAACCTTCTCGTCGCCTTGGATACCAACATCAATTAATATCGGATAGTCTTCTGTGTTCTTGCTGATTACTCCGCTAACCACAATACATCTTCATCATTCGCCTCGTCATAAATCCGTCCTCAGATAGGAATTTCACGATATTGATGTGATGATGTGGAATGGATTGAGCTGGGTCACGACAAAGCCCAGCGGCTGGTTCTTTCCATAAGATATGCAGAATTTCTTACTAGGTAAGACTTGTCAAAAAGCTTTGCTCCAAAGAGTTTATAACAGAAAAGAATTAGAAAGACCTCGCAGGTTGTATCTGGCGTGACGTTCGAAAATAATGAGCCTTCGAGCTCTTGGAATAAGTTTAGCTTCACCATGAAATACTGCGAATCTATTGGTAGGGGAACCCCAGTGACACTTCGCGATTCATTTACACAAGCGTATAGTAAGTTTCGGACTGCGAGGAGGGCAGAAAGCTCGCATTTACCGCCAACTCGCTTAGTACAGGATGTCTCAAAAAAGATTTATACACACAATTAACGGATTTTCGTTGTTCGAAACTCAATCCACCCTCCGCCATTTTGTGTATCTGAATCATGGGAAAAGATATTATGCTGCCATCTGTTAAGTATAGACCGCACTAGGTTTCCCTCGTAAAAACAACACACGGAGTTCGATAAGAAGGTTAATATTCCGTATTAAAATGTGTATAAATATTTTTGGGACACCTGCGCATTCAAGAAAAGAAACTACGACTGAAAAACGAATCTGCACGTTCTAAATGAAGACAACACCGCGTGTCGTAAAAATTAAAACTTTTTATGCCCTCGTGAGTGGATTAGTAAAGAAAATCTTCTTAGAAGACACTGATTTTATAAAAGAGAATTTTTTATTTCAGCAAAACCGTTACTCTGAGACGTGACTTGTAAAATGAAACATGGAAGCTGATACAAGACCACAGATGAACATTCAAGAATAAAAATCAGTCTGCTCCCAAGTAAACCAGAATTACCATGCAGCGAAACGACAAATCTGACGTGTATTACTCTCAGCACTAATTAACACGCAGAAATATCCAGGTATATATACGAAAAACTTACAAGTGGAATGTAATTGGAATTAGGGGGCGGATGCCTTGAGTGGATACGAAGACGAGGTATACAAAGATTTACCTCAGTACATCAAAAGACTGCACTGAGTTACAAATAGAGACACAATTTAAGAGCGATAAGGAGTGAAGCTGTACAGAAAATATTTCAGTTCTGTAGGCCTGCTATCCATAAAATACTATTAAGTTATTAAAATCAAAGGGAGGAGATTTTAAAGAAATTTTGCATGTACTAATGAGATAAAAAAAAATCCATATAACATTATGATCGAAAAAACTAAAGCGGACCGAGAAAAATACGAGAGGAAAAATACTGGCCCAGAATAGCTCCAGTTCCGAGCTTTTGTGAACATGATCATTCAGCCTGCGTTACATAAAGGCACCACACCACGTGATCAACTGCGTCTATGTGTGGGTAGGACTATGAAGATTCAAAATATATTCAAAGCAAACTTGAACATTCATTAACTCGTCCCTAAGTGATAAACTGTCGGCCAGGAGTTAAAAATGCAGGTAGGCACCTTCCAATTCACTGGATTAGCAAAGTTATGACTAAGCAGAATATGAGGAGCGTAAAAAATCCATATAATTCTCAATATTAGAAATTTTACTCTGCAACTCCATTTATAACAATGTTTACTTATCGATTATTCAGGTTAGAAAGTTTTAATTATGTACTAGGATGAAAGCCAGAAGCAGGTCACTGAATTAATGCCACTTTTTTCTGGGTGAAGCAGATATCAGGAAAAAAAACCTGCTTTATCTACACAAATGTCAAGAAGTCGCTTGATGAATACAGCTACATTGAACAACATACTTTATCACTTCACTGCGATATAAAAATAAATTTTGACCTTCGTTCCATAATTTACAAGGAAAGACAATCATTATCATGCCCACACAATAACAACTTAATGATACATTTGAGGACTATGGCACGTAGACATAATAACATGTCATAAGCGCAGATTTCCTCGTAAAATACAGAAAGACGACTTAGAAAATAACAATAAACTGCAGTATAATTACGGGATCTGACAGAAAGCATATTAAGAGTAAGAACAAATAATGAATCCCATTAAAACATGCATTTTTTCCCTATACCGCACGTTCACACTACAAACCAATACTAAAATACATGGAAAACGAAGATTTCGAGAGAAAATAATTTATTTTCTGGCTCAGGAGTATATTTTAATGATGACTAGTCTGTGCAGAAAACATCATACGTTATAATATAGCCACGTATTTCATTCACTTCAACAAATTCATGGCTTGGGAGGGCAGCACTTCTTGAACTTTCTGATTGTCAAATTAGTGACGCACAAACCTAAGCTCACACGTTTATTTTTGCAAACATGTCAGTTAAATACGTTTACTGACAATTACTGACATGATATTCTCATCATTTAATACTACGTACGACGATTTCGTGTGGAAGCAACTCGAAACACCGCAAACGTATAGTTCTGTTTCTGTGCGCGCGCATCATTCGACCCACCTTCACATTTGATTGCAACTATAGTCGAATCTTATTTTTCAAAATATAAAATTGAGGTTCTGTTACTTACCACAGCCCTGCTCATCTTCGGAATCTGCACAATCAGGTTGTCGATCGCAGCGTCTCACGAGGTCGACACAGGAATTACTGCAACGGAACTCGTTCGGCAGACAGCCTAGCGCAAACAGAAACGCCATTAGAACTCTGTAACTCAGTTACGCGCTCGTTACTGTAATTATATTAGATCGTCGTTAAGAAACTTGGTTAATTTCACTTCATCAAAATCAATTTTGTTTAATAACTTTTGAAATCCACCAGAACGTGGTCTAGACTGGCTAAATTTCATGGTACAACTTGCATGGGCAGGAGGAACTTGCGTGGTGACTTTCTGACTCCATCTTGTAAATAAATTATCATGTGCGTCAGTTTCAGAAGTACGCCATGTTGTCAGGATTTCAGTAACAGAAACCTTCAGACGCTCGAATTTTACTGAAATCGACTGTTCATTACCGTATTCACAAGAGCCTGTCACAAAACCCTGCCGAGCCAGATGAATTCAATAAACATCCTAACTGTTTATTTATTTTAATCTTTTATTTTATCATCTACTTTTGGTCTACCAAATGTACCCTTTCTTTCAGGTAAATGAAACTGGCAGGAGATAAGTTCCAGAAGATGTACTCGAACCTGGAATACATACAATTTCCAAATGTATCTGGCTTTTTCACATCTCTTTGGCTTCGAAATCTAGCCCTATCGATAGGTACTGCATTTTTCTCCAAAACTCTGGCATTTATCTATGAGCCTTAAATTTATGATTCTTCTATATTCATAGTGTTTACAACATTCCGCTATCTGTTAACAAAATTTACAACACAAGATAAAATGAGCAAATTAAGCTATTAATCACACAATCTTCGTGTTGTTCCACTTATGATTTACAAAACGTTTAACGGCGTAATTCCGAAAAATAAATGCGGCCAGTTGCAGTGGAGAACAGATGACAGAGAAGCAGTCATTTTGATACGAAGTTCTACTCAGTCTCGCGTTTTTTGGTCCTTGTTTCGCGTGTATTGACGTGTGCATTCAAGTACCTTAAATATCAATTACATAAAACTGAAACAACAAGCATCACCCTTTCGTTAATTCCATTTCATGGGCATTCTTTGCAAAATCTGCCTTATCCACTTCCTTATTTAGCATGTAAAGCACAATTCTTGTAATACATCCACAAACTTCAACCCTTGGTCTATAACAGAACTTCCAGATGTTTCAACTGTTCTCTGCCCCTTCCACAAAAAGAGAGAGAGAGAGAATATTTTTGAAGTTTTCGAACTTCGCTGTTATTGGATCTGTATACGTCTGTCCATTAATATCGATCGATACATGATGTCGAGGAAAAACCAATTAAACTATAATCACGTTATCTTCTAAAGTTTTGCCATTTTACATGTGAACTAAAAATTGGAAACACAGAACTTGAATCAATGAGACTTCAGCTCCTGGGACTATAAATAATGCCCTCACTTGCTCTAGGTCTCAGTTGCCCCAGCACCATGCTTCATTAAACCACGACCTAATAAGCTTTGCAGCTTTCATAAAATACACAGCGCGCAAGAGAAAGCTGGATGAAAATGAGAAGGTAGACGAATAATGGAATTTTGGTGCTGGGACAAAAACATCATCACTTTGTTCCCTGCTTGCAATGCTTCGGGCCATAGATTGCTCACATCACTTCGTATGTGTAAAATACAGAGTTACCAGATATATACAAGTCAAAAATAAAGATTAACAAACCTAAGGTAACAGGACTACAAACTTAATCAACGATCAGTAAAAAATTTAATCATTTTAATTATACTTCTGCGATAATACAGTATCCTAAAATGTTTTCTCGAGGATTATACAGTTCTTCGTGCTGAATTTAACCTCAAATATAAATGCCACAGAATCGATAAAAATTCTATTGAATTTTCGTGTCCACTGTGAAACCAGCAGTGGGGGAAAAAAATCATCCAACGTATGCATCATGCGATGATATTAGTAAATCGTAACTCTAAACTTTTAGGACCTCGAGGAAAAAGTAAGCCGTTCTAGCGATAAGTCTGGTTACACCGCCGTGTTGACTCTCGTAGTACGTACAGCCTGATGTCGCCATCACGTTCCCACAATTCAACGCGTGGTTGTTGCGGAGACGCGTCACTCGATTGTTCAGTAACAGACAAAAGATGTTCGAGGGTGAGAAATTTCCCACTTCGCACACTTGGACGTTCCCTGTAGAACTACTGTTGGCAGTCAGACACATATCGAACGCAGTGCCACTTAAAACAGAAGAAGAGGCCCTGGCATTCTTCAGTTTCACTTGTTCTAGGCACAAAAGGACTTGAAAGGTAAAGCTTACTTCTCGAATTTCAAGCACAAAACAGAGAACACCAGAGACGGTCTGGAGGAATTCTTCCTGAGCTGTATTACAAGGGGCCTGACAGGCAAATAGCTTTACCGAGTGATGTCATCGACTTCAAAGTTAAGTCTATCAGTACTCCTAGTCTGACTCACGCCGTCGTTTCAAAGCCTCTGCCATGCCAAAAACATTTCAGACTCATGTGAAAAAATTAACATGACCGTCTTCCTGGGATGTTGCGCTCCGTAATCTGGTAAAAGTTTACCGACGTTTCAGAGTTACTTGTTGCCTCCATCATGAGGTCTGGCAGTCTGCATCACCCTTGACAGAGCATTTATTTGGACGTTTTCCATATTTTATAATTTAAAATTATGAAATTCACGACGTTTCGTACACTGGCTCTGTCACAGTCTTCAGGTAAAACACGCAAGGAGTGAGATAAGTGCTTTCGCGAAGATGACGTACAAGTTCCCTCATAAAACACACAAACGTTGCCAACTTCTCACGTTGTACGTCAGAAGAGTTACATCCAGCAAATGCTGCAGGTGAAAAGTAATCAAATTTGCTTCTTATCCTGGAGATCATATATTCGATACCCGATCTGACAGTAGGCTATTATGGAATTCTGGGTCTTTTCCCTAATCCACCACACCAAATACTGTAACCGTAAATTGAAATCGGCCACAGCAGAATTTTTATTGCCATATTCCTCGTGATTCATAGTTCTGCCCATCCCGTTCGGGGCTACGAATGAGAAATGAATCAATAATGTGATAAAACGCCTACACACTTCCACGAAGACACGTTTGGATATGGTCAAAATACTTGACTCGTGAGCGACCGTTACGAGCGGCTCGTACAAAGCGAACTTCTTATTTGTGCCTTAAGATTTCGCTTTATTGACAAAGACTGTCATTTTTTTTATTCAAGCGATTCACTTCTTTATGTCAAATGGTTTCTCCACGACTAGTTGAATCGCTATTTCTTGGAAAAGCGACGCCACCCACACACCAAATACGCGCGCAAGTAACGCCACGTACGGTGAGGCCGAGAGCTAACTTACCAACATAAAATAAAATTTGTGGCGTCTGACATTTCTGGTAGGAAGAAAAGTCAAGTAACATGGTTCCAGCGACTTAGATTTTTTTTCCAAGAGTCCTGGTCAATACTCCGAAGTTCTATAAAGTTCAGTGAGAGAGACCCTACAATCCTTCCAGCGTTTGTCTTTCGGAGACAAAACATTTTAACTCTGGAGTTGCAAGGAACATGGCCTGAAGCCACAGCAGAACTGTGGACAAAGCAGAAAGGAACAATATGCAATAAAGAATCTACAGCCTCAAGATACAGCGTGTTCTTTCTTCCCGAGGGTAGTTGTAACAGTCTCCCGATTCATGCGGATTAGTGACGAAACTTCAGAAATACAAGCATTAAAATGTCTCTCATGAGTCACAAAGTCCTTACCGCTGTTGTGTGCTAAGAGAAGTACGAGTTCATATGGCTGGTGATACCACGGGGACAACGGGGTTACAGACGTTTCGGAGGAACATATCGTCTGCATCTAAAAGGCAGAATCGAAAACCTCATTCCACACTTTCACAGCAGCGAGAACTTCAGATTACATGAGATCTTAGAGTTTGCAGGACTCTAGCTAAGTCACTATCTCGGAGATAAAGAAAGTGATGTATTAAGACTGACGTCACAGGTCAGAGAAGAACTACCAAGGTTCAGAACTGCGTGGGATGTTGGAAGCAAGACTTCAAGTAATCTGCATCTTAACTTCAGCTTCGTATGGGAATGAGCCGTCACTTTAACGCCACAGATACTGCCTCTGTGTTTCTATTCATTTGCAGGAAGGTACTACAGCTTTTTGTGGGCGTGGCAAACAAATACAATTTCTGATTATCTCGATGGGATTCGACCCACGGGTGTTCTGCCCGTAGTTCATTACTGCTCGGGTTCAACTGTTACCTTCGTGTTTCATTAAAACCAGAATTTTAAACCAGAGATCAGCTTCATTTAAAATTTAAGATGACAACGGAAGAAAGAGTCTGTAATGTCTTGTTTCACTTAGGGCGATGAGTTGCAAGAATAAGGGACACTGAAGAGTGAATCTGATTTTCTGCGGGCCCCTCGGAGTTGTGAAATATTCATCAGAACGCGGACAACCTCCTTCCCATATCCTGAATTGAATCAGCGAGACAGGCTAATCATCACTGGTCCACTGACTCAAATATTTACTCATACGCTGGTCTACCATCATCTGAAGACCTCGAAGAACAGTGATCAGAGCGAACATTCTTACAAACAACTATAGCCGCTCAGTAATAGGAGCTTCGCTCCTTGGTAATCACTTAACTCTTTTCAGGGGTGTTAACGGCATGTAACTCCCGACAACTAGAAGCTTTCTTTATCGCTGAATATAATACTTTATTTATACACTATTTAATTATTTAAGGATAAATACAGATGTGCAGATGATATTACTTGGCTTTAGCCACAAGACGATGATCTCAGCCTTGTATTGGGTTTGCGTGCGGCTACCTCGAAAGTTTGTTGAAGAGTCCTCTCTCAACCTATTTAACGCGTACGGTCCAGCAACATTATCTGCTGAGTGACAAAGAACCATAAAGTCTAAACTAACTTTCTACAAATTTCCGCCATAAATGTTGAAGTATGACACTTGGGACTACAACCAATTCACGACAGTTTATTGCCCTGGTGTAAAATCACAACACTCCTGAGAACCGAAGGTCCTCGGACGTCTTTGTCCTAAACAGTTAGGTATATGCCATGAACTAGAAATAAACATCCCAGTATTACCCTCGAAACACAACAACAAGTTAGAATTTTGAAACGAAAAGTAAAAAGAAATTCAGCCTAATAAAATAATAAAAGAACTAAATGGTAGGATCAAATTACCTCAGCAGAAGATGTAATTTGGACCGTTACACAACCTGAGCTTCAAAAAAATACCACCTAACTTTTACCACCAACTCAACAAAATCCAGTCCCTCATGTTTCATACAAAAACTTCTTTCGCACACATTTGATCCTTTGGTGCCAACGCTCACGTAAACAATAAAAGGCGGGGAATTTCTTGATTACCGGCGCTCCATAAACACAGTCTTCTGATAAAACGGCCAGTTCGAAGAATGAAACACTGAAATGGGAATTTAACATTAAGAACGATGTTACTAGGTTAGTGTGTGCGGACAGTATGCGTGTGTGACTACTGCGTAGTTCAGGATCGTGTGGAACTGAGGACTTCGACATTAGCGATGTTGGACTTTCGGGTTGTGTGGCCAGTGTTAGTTTAATTTCATACATACTCGTATGTACACAACCAGGCGGGCGGACGGACGGACGGACCCACAACAGAGAGAGGCAGACAAACTACACATGTAGTTACTAAAATGGGATGGACTGGGAAATTAGATGTATTCGTGGTAGCCAGGTTGAGCGCATAGACGTACGGACAGAGTAACAGGACCTTCGACTCAGCCTCCTAACAGGCCTATCAGCTTTGCCCACGGATCCAGTTAAGAAAACAGTGCACCCCGCGGTAGATACTAATGTCCCGTCACTGTTAAAATATTCACACAGGCTTCCAGCTCCGGTTCGCGGCACAGCTTTGGGTGACAAGACATTAAAACAGTGTGTATCTTTCGGGCAAAATAAATTTAGAACATCGTAAATTAACAGAACACAAAATCACTTATGTTTTCCGATATTCAGGGTGTGCGTCAGGTGAACTGGCTGCGGGCTGAACGAACGGGGTTCGATTCCCGAGAGGTATACGGTCCGGTCACCACCGAACGCCAGCCAGTCTCCAACTGATTACCTCCATCCAGGGTTGAGTTATCCCTTTGAAGCCGAAGCTCGTCTATTTCTTTTTAATAAATCAGTCCGTACCGCGAAGAAAACACCACTTCACCATTGCAAATATCAACTCGTTAACGCTGTTTAAGGAAATAATCGCTGTTTACAGTGAGAATGATACGAAAAACACAAATACAAAATGAAGAGCTCTTGATTGTTGAAGCAGGCACAACACATGTATTACGCTTGCTCGTACCGTAATCACGAAGTACCTGAATATTATTTTTCTGGTTTTCGCTTACTACAAGTCCTTAGTTCTAAATAAAATATTGCAGCCAAGCCTCACGTACTTACGGATTTATCACCCGCATCAAAAAGCCAGAAGGCGCTGTAAGCTACCTTCGTTCATTGATTTCTTCCAAAGTTTTCTTCCTTTCTTTCCATTTCCTGGTTTCTAACTTTCTTTTCTTGTTCTTTCTTCAGTCTTCCTCCAGTAGTACATAAGAGTTTCCATTTTATCAACAGTCTGAAATAATTCTTCGCTACCTCTGGCACAGGAATGTTTGTTTACCTTCAGACAAAGCCCAGAGCGCATTACGCGGCTAAATCGACATAAGAAGGAAAAAAAACTGATGTTAAAGAAGACCATTTTCCACTCAGCGATCCTTTTAGATTCTGCTTGAAAGAGTTTCCACTTATTATAACACGTAATTCTCATTTTCGCATTCAACCTTTATGACCCTTCAGCCTCTAAAAATTTCTGACGAAAAAAAAAACATATTTCCTCTCTCGGTCCTCCTTCCTTTTATCTTATCTACATTTCTGCATTGTTTTTAAACAGAAGAGACGTCCTAATGAAGAACACGCCTTCTGCCTGTAATGACGATGATTTTCACGAACAAAGACCTTTGCTTTTAGAGTAATCTTTCGTTAACTTCCGAGTACTAAACAACTTTGTATTTATCTTGATTCAAACATCCGTCTCAATTGCACAAAATGAATCTATAAAATGTAAATAGTTGATTTTTAACTACGTAGCTACGGACTTTCGTGGTATAACTTATTCACTGAAATGTTGAATAGAAATTAATTTGATTGTGAAAACCTACAGACACCCGTCCTCAAAAGATAACACTCCTTCCATCAACATTTGTTGAATATTGTCGCCGTTATGGCGAGTGACGTAATCCAGATTATTAACAAGAATACGTGGACTTGCACAAAGCAGTGTGAAAACAGTCGAATTTCCAAGAAAATTTTTAAGTAAGCGTGACTACTTACATGATAAGAAATGGAATGTTCCCAGAGCACGACACGGCACAGATGTCTCCTGACAGAGGGGAGAATAATAGTTATCCCACGGCAAGACAATTGTCTCAAACTTTACAGGGACTACGCAAAAATAACTTAATATCAAGGTTGTTGCAAGAGTCAGGAAACACGTGAAACGCATAAGAACATGTTTTTTTCAACCTTATAATTTTAAATTTAATTTAATCACATTCTGTCTGCCCTTACAAGCACGTACATAAAACACTTTTTTTTTACTTTATGTATTCAAAATGGCTGCCTTCTCGTTGATACAACAACTTTGCAACCTGGGATGACCAGGGCTTCCTGACACTTGCGTAATTGTACAACGGCTTAGTTTTATCCGCATTAAAGGCGTCGTGTGTTGGTGTTTGGACCTCAGAGTCAGCCTGGATGTCGCAACGAATACAAAGACTCAGCAAATCTCTCAAAGACATCTTTTTTCACTTATATTCTGATCACTCCTCCGAGTTATAACTTCATCTCAGAATATCCGCGGCTTGTTTTCACAAAATAAGCCATATTATTAACAGATTTTACTTGAACATCGACGAAAATTAAACTTTCCACAAGGACGCACTTTATCAAAACAATCATTAAAGCCAGGAGAGAGTAATGTTACCCGTGGAGGGAAAACTAAAGCCCTTCATCAGTTCACTCACGAACAGCGGAGGGCAGCCATTAATAGACGCCATACGTCCTTGGTAACTTAATGCATTACTTTAACTGCTACATTAATTTAATGGATTACTGTTAGCAGAATGGTGTAGCGCGTGATATTTAAGGATTAGAGTCTCGTCTAATTAAGGATCGCTTGCGGTACTCAAGTGTTATTAAAATCACTACTAGTTCCTGGCACTCTGATGAATTTCGACTTTACAAAGGATTATTACAGCTTGCAGATATTAACGCAATAATTGGTATTAAAATCTACTTTGACTAGAGAAGAGATGCGAATGTCTAAAACAAAACAAAAAATCAGGATTTCAGGTGTTACAAAAACCGAAAAAGTTCGTGTGTTAGACAGGCCAACTTGTACTGTACGGGTAGTGAATACAGAAGACGGTCAATTCGTCGACTAGAAAAAAGATTTTCGAGAAATATGTATTGCTGGCAGGAAGTGGATTAAACCGGCTTAGGATAGTGTACAAAAGCGGTTTCCACACCAGACGTTTTGAGCCCTAGTACTAAATATACATTTTACAGTCCGAAACTACGCTTGAATCGACGTTACTAATTTAACCAATAAAATTATAAATTAAAAATGCTCACAAAGATATATGTATCGGCTTTCGGGGACAAACCGCTCATATTCTTTAATGACTTTCGACGCTTCGACAAAAACTGCAGCTGCCATCTTCAGGGAGAATACCCATGGAATTTAGGAAACCAATGGGAGTTGTAAAAATTGATTGACGTGATTGGGCGAGAAGAGGAGTGGGCTGTCCAACGGGGAATTGCCACTTGGTTCAGGGCAACAGATAATACGGCCGTGAATGTACAAATGTTCGCGTAATCAACCTACTTCTCTATACAGAGTTGACAATGGGAGTTAACTAACGCGACAGAACCCCTATTCCGTCGTATGCAGACTCCTACACCTGCCACCCGCAGCGCACCAACCTCGCCACTAACACCATTATGTCGCATCGGGCTAACGTCCTCGGATGTGCTTTAGTGATAACCTGTTCGTGTCTCCCGCACAGGTTCCTCGTCAATGCAGAAGACATATTCCTCGTATAACAAACAACGAACGAGAAAGAATCAGAAGAATGCGATGTGGTACAAAGTAATTTCAAGGTCGTTCAACAACTCAGATATATGTATCGGCTTTCGGGGACACACCGCGCATATTCTTTAATGATTTTCGACGCTTCGACAAACACTGCATCTGCCATCTTCAGGGAGAATGCCCATGGAATTTAGGAAACCAATGGGAGTTGTAAGAATTGATTGACGTGATTGGGACTTTTAATAACGGCAGGCATTTTAAACACGCACCAAAACATCGACTTTTCACGCCGTCAGAACCTAAAATCTCATGTGGATTTAGTTTCCACACGTTTCTCTTTGAACACACTCTCAGAAATCAGTATACTTTTCTGATAGCTTCAAGATCTTTTTAATATCGTCTTATGTTTTAATTATTACATGAAGAACACGCCGACTGACAGTAAAATACACGCGGCACGTAGCTTCGACCTGGCGCCAAAGGGTTAAAACAGCACTGAGCAAAATAAACAGGCTATTCCCTGGCGACGTTCCGTAAGAAGAGATCCATAATTAATATACAAAAGCCAACTTTACTCTCACACTGTACCTGCTCTTCGATTTCAGAAGCAGCCAGGCCTGCCAACCTAATTACTAAGCGCGGAGTCACGAAGTGGAAACTTGTGACATAATCATCTCAAAATGAATTCCGATGTTCAATTAATTATGCATGTATACTTGTTTGGGATTACAAAGGCAAATATTAATAGATCATGCACGCCTCTCGGAGTAGACCGCCTCATTGGCGCCGAATAATAGAACAGTTCCGTGTTTCTACTTCCGTCAAAAACCTATCAGCAATTAGGAAGAGAAATGGAGACAAGATACAGGGTGTTTAAAAAAATTTTTACACGTGGAGACTGTGTGTCCTCTTTAATGAAGCACAACAGAGAACTATTTTCGTTTTGTTGCTTTCCGAAGATCAAACATCGACGGTCTGATCACTACATACACAGACGGTTCTCAAATAGCGGTCCGCATACGACCGGCAGACGTGCTTTGCACTTCTAGCGTATATTTTTGAAAATTTGTATCACTATGTATAATGGACAAGTAGATAAAATAATAACTCAACGAGTTTGTTGAAGAAAATTACTGAGAAAACGTAAATCTGTTTTCCACAGTATGTTAGAAGTATTTTTATAGCCATTAAATTTCAATTGAATTTTCATTTGTGAACCTGGCAGTTGGCGAGTCCATAAGAGAGTATTGACGTGGCCTAAAGTCTAGAAATTTGGAGACACCCGGTATACATTATACTTCACAGCGTGGCAGGATGCCTCATGAACGATGAGTTTGTAAACATCGAGGAGGAAATGGTCATAGATTATATTAAGGTGGTATGCCAACATTTGCATTGATAAAGTGAAGGGAAAACACATGAGCAGTTTATAGCCGGCATCCGCTCAGAAAACACATCTCGGCAGCTCGATTTCCAAAAGACCCAGCCAGCAAAGGTGATAGAATCATCACAGCTAATCATCAGGCCACTCTCCAACTGCCTAGTGTCACAACACCGAACAATTACAACAACAAAAGATTAAATACAGCAATCAACAATTTTGGCTAGTTAAAATTATAAATTGTTGTCGATGGTGACATTCTGGGTTCTGAAAACGTGCGGACTTGAGAGTACCAACGTTTCGGAGATACATACTGCCTCCATCTTCACGACTGAAGTGAGTCCTGTTCTATCATTCTCCATATATTTTAAAATAAGCGTAGTATGACGAGTCAAATTTTACGGAATTTGGCCTTTTCGTGTTGAACAACAGTACGATTCATTGCTCGATTACTTTCAAATTTCTCTATAAAGTAAATTCAATGCAAAAAAAAAAACATCTTCACAGTGACTGAAGCCGAATTTCTGCCAAACGCACCAAAACGCAGGACCCTCGTCTTCAAGGCCCATTCCCGTCACATTTGACGGGTCAAACCTAGCCGGCTTACTACATAACCTCCGTGGAAAACCACGCATTCCATACCGCGACGTCACCTTCTCCTGCCTGTACTCTGTTCTTTGAGGCACCGTTTCACTGCTGTTTGTACGTCATTAACACTTACGACGTCCTTGACGTAGCTTCAGAACTCGGAAGAGACTAAGTAACATATTGAAGACGACAGACGTAAGACAGATGACGACGTGGAAATGAAAGGCAAAAGAACACATCACATGACAATGAAGTAATGCAGAAATAAACACTGAAAACACTAATTATACACCTTCGTAAACTTATACCACTTTTAACTCTGATTATCTCACATAATCGCCGTGTACATGCGACATAAAAATCCTCTTCTGTTGCTGGGACAAAGAATTGTAGATTAGAAAATGAACAGTTAATGCAATAGCTTGAAATAAATTGAAAGAGGTTAACACACAAGAGTCCAGTGGTAACCATACCCGATAAAATCTATTTTATAGCTTGCGGAACAAGATTTTGGTTACATAAAGATTTATATTCAGATTAAACGAAGTTTCGCACTGCAGTGGCTACTTCAAGCTAAACACAAGGCTCGTAATAGAAGCTTAAGATGTCTCTGTTCAGGCCTTCTCTTTGTATCTTGTTCTCATTAAACAGAATAAACAAGAGACAATTCTCTGTTAAATTAAGCAATCTTCAGAACTGTAATGTGAATTTACATACTAGTATCTGCTCGTGTACTTTTAGTTACCTTCTGAAGACATACTCAACTATTTAACTGGTCGTATTCAAGTGTTACTAACAGAAGGGCGTATAAAACAAAGGTGGGATGGTATGCTCCAATTAAGTACCAGCACGGAACAGAGTCGTTGCTGCAAAGTTGATAGTTGCTCAACTGATCATGATATACGAGGTGCGATCGGAAAGTTTCAAGACTGTGTCAATAGCGGGCGAACCGGATGTAGTACGAGCTTCTGCCGCTAGGGGGTGCGGCCTACATTCATAGTGAATCAGTGTGCCAGCCGGCATCATCGAATTAGCATTTGTTTCTTAGTTACGGGCGTTTTGGTAGTGCATTACACCGACCCTCCTGCGATTTCGGAATGGCGGATTTTCATGAACAAATCAAATTTTGCCAAAGACTCGCCAAAACGGCTACGGAAACCTATGAAATGCTAAAGCAAGCATTTGGGGAGTCCGCAATGGGTCGTGCACAAACTTTTGTGTGGCATTCACGTTTTAAAAATGGCCGAACCTCTGTCGATGATGACGAGCGTTCTGGACGACCATCTTCGAGCACAACGCCCGAAAATGTTACGAAGATCGACGTCGTACCATCAACGACTTGTGCGACATTGTTGGGATAGGCTATGGGACCTGTCAGCTGATTCTAAAGGAAGAACTCCACATGCGACGCATCGCAGCCAAGTTTGTGCCCAAGGCTCCTGTCTGAGGACCAGAAGCAGAATCGACTTCTCGTTTGTCAGGAGCTCAAAGATCTTGCAAGAACCGACCCCAACTTCCTTTCTAAGGTTTCCTCTTCCCAAAGATGAAAATTCAGCTAAAGGGAAGGAGATTTGAGACGATAGAAGAGATTCAGGCAGAATCGCAGATGGTGCTTGAAAGGCTGACAAAGAAAGATTTCCAGGGATGCTTCCAGGCTTGGCAGCGGCGCTGGGATCGTTGTGTTCACTCCCAGGGGAACTACGTACTTCGAGGGTGATGGATGAATTTAATACCTGAGATAAGTGTACGGGTTTTTATAGGCGCAGTCTAGAAACTTTCCGATCGCACCTCGTACTCCGAGTTTATGTACCTCTAAGGTTCATAACCGCGTTCACAAAACCCCGAGCTTCATATCACGCTCAGTCACTTAATCCAGTACACACTCGCAAAATATTTGTCTCCGCTGTTTAGACAAATGACGAAATTAGATTTCAGCTTCGTTTACCCTGTCTCAATTACTCGTCTCGTCACATACGGTCTAAATCTCAGGATTAGTTAAGTGTTATAGTGCGCTACTGACACATTCAGGAAGCAATGCAGCTCTGTTTCCTATTTGAAGTATTTTCCGACGACCAATTCATTTGTATGGGCTGCAGTACTCATCGCAAAGCGAGAAAGTCTGAGGGTGGAAAATGCTCGGGTTGTTTGTACACTCCACACCGAAAACGTGGACTGAAAACTAATCGCGCTGTTCCTCTCAAGTTGTCGTCTTAAGTAAATTGACTTGTCTGTGTTTTCGTCTCAATAAATCCCTGGACCTTGGTTCTACATTACTTGAATCATTTCTGACCGGTACTCGGCTGGTGTCGAAATAAATGTCACTTAATTTATTAATATAAAACATAAAAAATTGATGATATATTGTGTGTGGGTGAGGGCAGAATAACAAATAATTTGATATTTTTTTGGAGCCGGTATAACATACACCTCAATCCGTTTCCATCAGGGATATCGCCCTGACGATGGAGGCAGTAAACACATCTGAAACGTCGGTAAATTTCTACTAGACTACACGGCGAAATAAAACACCCCTCCACATAAATGCCGGGATATTACCTTAAATTAAGTTCTGACCGATTCCTTCCACATCGTTTACAATTAATTATTCACTATGAACCCCTTATTAGACGCTACATAGACTTGAGTTACTGAAGTAGCGTCGCTAAATAAACCATAAACAAACCATATCTGAGAAATCTGCACTACAGCCAGGCGGATATTGTTTGCTAACATCGGCTACAAGTACAACGGTACCCGATCAGACGACGGATAAAGACGTCCGCGTGGAAAAACCGCACACACGTCACTTAAAATGGCCGTTGTTCTTAGTTTTACCTGGCAACAGAGTAAATTGTTCCTGAAATGAAATGTTGAACCCCTGGGAAAATTTCGTCACAGAGGAAATGATTCTGTGTACCTCAGAACCACAGAACGGGTCTGAGGCAGAGCGTGTTGCGAACCGCGTTCATTAAATATTTGTTGTCTCCAAGTTAATCAACGAAATCAGTCAGTCTAAGCCAGATCCCTGGGGGGGACGAGGCAAGGCACAATTAGTGGTACCTCACCAGGTGGAGAATTACAAACACACTGCGAAACCTTCATATTAACAGCTTATTATACACATTTTCTACTAGTGACTTTTCAGGTTCCCACGGCGACGAGTATGAAAACTGCTGTCTTCTGCGATTAAGCCTTCTAGAAGTTTATCGATGTTTTTAGAAGAGTCTGCTGCCATTTGAATCGCAATGATGTAGGCAGTGAACATCTCTGAAACGTCGATCAATATGTACCTGACTACACGGCGCAACATCCCAGAACACAGTAATTTTCATCCTCGTCGTCACGTGTTTAGAACACGCTCCCAAAGTGCCATTGGCAGGGAGATTTGTTCCCATTAGAGATCTTACATAATATTCTGAAGTGTAAGGAAGTCATACGCTCGAAGTCTGTCACAAGGTAAATCTCTGCATCTGGCATACGTCAAGAGAATTACGGTATATATAGAATATTGAAATGAACCACATTATATCAGGGATCATTCACCATATATAGCAATTTTGAAAGAAAAAAAATCCTTTAGGAACGTAAAATCTAAGAGTGACAAATTCCAAAATGAACTCGCAGGTCCATTTAGAGACTTCCAGTCCTACAAACATTACGCTGTATGCATTTTTCTATATTCGGGCAAGATGGTCAGAGGATCTAACTTTATTGGAATCGGTCTTTCTGTACTAGGTGAGCTTTCAGGTTCCGACGCTACATTAAGGACATGACTGTCTTCTGGGATGTTGCTTCGTGCAGTCTGGTACAAACCGCCGTTTCTGAGCTACTCTGCTGATACGTCACTAAACCCGGTAAAATTTCACTTCACATAAACTATAAAAAGCCTCACGGAAAATATGATATAGGCTAACTCCATAGAGCATTCCACACGTCTTGTTCCAATGGCTCATCACTTACCCCCATTAAATCGAAAGTTAATTTGGAATTCGTGAGGCAACCATGTTGTTGTTCGTTCTACAAAAGCATTACATCAGGAATAGTTGGCAGGTTACATACATTCTACTGTATGCACTGTGATTGCTGTAATCTGATAACCCTACCAACATTATGCTAAAAGCACAAATTACAAATGTTTCCAAAATACATTTCCATCCGCTGCCATATTGCTAGCAATGCCGAAATATTCACAGCACACAACTCTTCCATTATAACCACCTGAAACCGCATACAAATCCCATCACAATAAAATTCCACCTTAAAACCATTCTCATGCGGTGAGTTCTTTCAACTTTCGCAATTTTAATCGGTCTTTTTAATGGAATAAAACATATCCTGCGCCCTTACGTTAGAAAACAAGAATTCTCGTAACACGAAGTCAAAGTGGAAAAACATTTAGGCTGCTCTTTGAATTAGCCGGATCACACACCACACTGAATACAAAGTTCAGCTTGCCGGTAGATTTCGTTTCATTTTTACCCCCTTCATGCATCCTTTTACAGAGTTTAATCTTCGTCGTCACGAAGGACAGCGATGTACGATTCAAGCATCATGGCTTCGTGGAATTTCAGTAATGACGACGAGACCAAAACTCTTTACCAGTTCAGCAGCTGCACGTATTGTCCACCGCACGACAAAATTCTAGTCGACTGCATTCATTAACTAATCGATTAATTTATTTCAATTTTATTTAATCCTATAAACCAGAAGCTCTTCTAAATAAAATATAAGAATTCAGTCCGTACCGCGAAGAAAACACGACACTTCACCATTACAAAGATCAACTGGTTGACGCTGTTTAAAGAGCTAATCGCTGTTTACAGTGAGAATCATACGAAACGAATAACTACGAGGTGCGATCAGAAAGTTTCAAGACTGTGTCAATAGAGGGCGAACCGGATGTAGTACGAGCTTCTGCCGCTAGGGGGTGCGGCCTACATTCATAGTGAATCAGTGTGCCAGCCGGCATCATCGAATTAGCATTTGTTTCTTAGTTACGGGCGTTTTGGTAGTGGATTACACGGACCCTCCTGCGATTTCGGAATGGCGTGTGCATCAAATTTTGCCAAAGACTCGCCCAAAACGGCTACGGAAACCTATGAAATGCTAAAGCAAGCATTTGGGGAGTCCGCAATGGGTCGTGCACAAACTTTTGTGTGGCATTCATGTTTTAAAAATGGCCGAACCTCTGTCGATGATGACGAGCGTTCTGGACGACCATCTTCGAGCACAACGCCCGAAAATGTTACGAAGATTCGGCAGGCCATTCACGAAGATCGACGTCGTACCATCACCGACTTGTGCGACTTTGTTGGGATAGGCTATGGGACCTGTCAGCTGATTCTAAAGAAAGAACTCCACATGCGACGCATCCTGTCTGAGGACCAGAAGCAGAATCGACTTCTCGTTTGTCAGGAGCTCAAAGATCTTGCAAGAACCGACCCCAACTTCCTTTCTAAGCTCCGTGTGACTTCTTCCTCTTCCCAAAGATGAAAATTCAGCTAAAGGGAAGGAGATTTGAGACGATAGAAGAGAGTCAGGCAGAATCGCAGATGGTGCTTGACAGGCTGACAAAGAAAGATTTCCAGGGATGCTTCCAGGCTTGGCAGCGGCGCTGGGATCGTTGTGTTCACTCCCAGGGGAACTACTTCGAGGGTGATGTATGAATTTAATACCTGAGATAAGTGTACGGGTTTTTATAGGCGCAGTCTGGAAACTTTCTGATCGCACCTCGTACATGCATTTTTTGTGCTCTGTAATGGAGAATGCAAGAAGTTTTGGAACCATTGGTCCGGAGTGGAAGATAATCGTTTAAAAAGTGCCTGGTAAACGCGAGAAATTTAGCTGAGCGTCAAGAAGACAGTTTATTGCTACTGTCCCATTAAGGAGAACAAATGTTGTCGGTTCTGCTTCACCTCTGTAACCGCAGTGTCTTAAGTAGATAGGCACAAGAAAGTTTGCGTCCTTTTTTGCAAACTTGGACATAGTTTAGGCA
This sequence comes from Zootermopsis nevadensis, assembly GCF_977971745.1. Classification (NCBI taxonomy): domain Eukaryota; kingdom Metazoa; phylum Arthropoda; class Insecta; order Blattodea; family Termopsidae; genus Zootermopsis; species Zootermopsis nevadensis. Next base: position 15,602,568 of record NW_028259160.1, read on the forward strand.
ATTATCTCTACAGCGTGGCGTTAAATTAGATTTCAGTTTATTCTCTTCGAAAGCCAGTAATACAGAGTGTCCCAAAAAATATTCAATGAATTTGCATGTAGTTACAGCACTGAATTAACCACGTGAACAAAATACAGACATCGTATTTTTTTGTACTGTCCATTAAGACGTCTTTTGATGAAGTTGATAAAGGATAACGAAAATATAGCATCAACCCTCAAAAAAATAAACGAAAATCGACATAAAGGCACCAATAAAAATTCAAACACAACTTAATGTAAAAACATACAACCCAACAGCATTATTTCATCTGGTCAAAAGGTACATCACAACCTTATATCTCTGTTTTCCTCAGGCACATCATCTTTCCTGTATTATTAATACATTTCACTCACCGCATTGCGCTACGCTCTCATCTTTTCCGTCGTAGCAGTCTGGAATACCGTTGCATAAACTCGAGTGAGGAACACAAGCAGAAGTGTCGCAATGGAACACAGCCTCGCTGGAATTGCAAGGGACCATGACATTTCCTCCAGGAACTGCTACGGTCCTGACTCCACTGCTGAGAACTGGCTCTGAAAGTAGACACACAAACTTATTGTACCTCATAGAACAAAATGTAACCAATCACAGAATTAAATTGGGCACAATACACGTATAAACACATTTCTTCCACAGTAGAATGCGACAAGGGGTGGCCATCACATGTTTTAAATTGGTTGTGGTGAAGAACTGTCCACGGTAGAAACGTAACATTTATTTTCATTTGCAGTATAACCATAATATAGCCACGGTGGCCTAGCGGTTAGAACGCTGGCCTTGTAATCCTGGGGTCTCGGATTCGATTCCCGGCGGTGCCCGAATTTATAACTTGTGTTGGGCAAGGCCGTGGTCTAGGCAACACGGAGTTTTCCTCCGTGGCATCCCAACAATTACTCCATTCACACACAGAAGAAGGCAATGGCAAACCACTTCTGGATCATCTGGAAAGAACGTATATGAACAGGTCCCAGTCCGAGAAAAGGATGGAAGGATCCTGTTCATATGGACCTGTCGTCAGACAGAACACTAAATAATAATAAGATAAGGTGGTCTAGCGGTTAGAACGCTGGCCTTGTAATCCTGAGGTCTAGGGTTAGATTCCCGGCGGTGCCCGAATTTATAACTTGTGTTGGGCAAGGCCGTGGTCTAGGCAACACGGAGTTTTCCTCCGGGGGCTTCCCCGGTTTCTCCGTGGCATCCCAACAATTACTCCATTCACACACAGAAGAAGGCAATGGCAAACCACTTCTGGATCATCTGCCAAGAACGTATAAGAACGTCCCAGTCCGAGAAAAGGATGGAAGGATCCTGTTCATATGGACCTGTTGTCAGACAGAACACTAAATAATAATAATAATAAATAATAATAATATAACCATAATAACCCTTTAACCCGTGCTAACACTTGCTAATCATACGAAACGCAAACCGCATAGTTAATGCCTGTTAAAGTAGCCGGTGCATTAAGTTACCAATGGGCTTTAAATGGTTAAATCAGGAATTTCAAGGTCACTGGCCGCAACGGTCGCCTAACTTCGTCGTCCCACGTTGTCTACAATTACATGAAACTAAACCTAATTATATCGACGGTTATCAGAACAACCCCACGAGGGTTAATGAACGAGCTCTTAACGAGGCATAATCCAAATACATGCGCATCTGTACAAATAAAATGGCGGGCAACGGGACCACGGTAATTTAAATTTCACATTAAACAGGGTTAGAGACGACAAGATAAGTCCATTCCGGTAATGAAACAAAATAAGGCGCGGCTACGTTTGCGTAGTTTAGGCAAATAAGCTTGATATTTGTACAGCAAAGTAGCAATGCCCATCAATAATATAATTGAAGTCTATTCAGGGATCAGAGGTTACTGAAGCAGTGGAAATATATGTATGGAAGCAATAAACACACATAATTGATTACGTACGCGTCTCTCAGCGAATCAGACAGCAGCTGATCGCGGACAAACGTCAGAGTATAATTTTCTTTCTTCTTAGTATTAATTTCCACAGTGACGTAATAGAATAAACGTTGTCTCTCCATCAGTCTATTCATATGTCTGCCCGTCTAATAGCGTGCATGATTTCCGAAAGTAACCGAAGGATTTCGATTAAATTTAGTACTGGCGTTCTACATTAAACATTGTAAATCTACGTTCATTTTTCTTCCTACAGGTTGAATATAATCCTTACTTCACGTAGGCTGAGTCTCAAAGAGAACACGCAAGATTTTATCAAAAATGACAAATGGTATAAAACTGTTATAGGGTATACGATTTAGACCTCATTTACATGCACATTTTTAATTCAAAGAAATTTACGGTAAGGTGTAACTTCTGACTGTAGTGTGATTAGCTTCTATTTGTAGTCCTTGGATTTAAAATGAAAGGATTCACCAACATCAAGGCAATCAAAAGCCCAAAGCGACAAAGAAAACGAGTTTCGAAAATACATGTATTCTTCTTCTTCAAGAAGCTTACGTCTCCTACGAGCCTTGCCTGCTGAAGAGTTCCCAGCTTTTTGAAATCCTCGTTAGACGTCTGGCTGGACGCTGGACTTCTCCCTGCCCACACGGCACAGTACAACATAAACCGAAGTCTCGGGTGGGACCGAAGCGCACGATTCCGAGGGCTACACGCCCGACACCGTGAGGCAGGAAGCATTGATAGCAATAAACACCTTATATAAAATTCTAAATAAAGCTGTCCGCGTGTTCACAACCCAAAAAACATCGCATTACGTTTTTGAGAACATTCGCATATACCTCGACACCAGATGCATACGAGAAGCAAGCTTCAAGTTCCGGCCGCTTTAACCCTACGTACATCAGACACGAGTTTGAGAGGACTCCGGAGTCGGTTTGGGAGCTACGGCAATAAAGCAATTTCTGTCCTGCCCTGGACTCAAACCTTGATCGTTCAGGCGTAGTCGGTGGATTTTTTCAGCTTCTTAATAAGCTGCGTATTTACTCTATTTTAAGCCGACATCGACTGTAAAACGCACCTTTGATTTAGTAACAGGATTTCAGTAAAAAAAAATACAAGACGCATTCCAAATTCGGAAATTTTAAATATGAAAAAAAGTGCATCTTAAAGTCGACGAAATACGGTAATTCATTTGCGCTCCGCGCTGGCAAAACATTTAAATAGGTCTGCAGCGGAACCGTGGCGGGTCCATATCTGGCACAGCTTCGAGGCTACTCGGTTATCTCAATTAATATACAAGCATACACACACAGGCTGCCTGAGTAAACACATCGCGTTATATGCTCTGAGGGACCCAAAACCAATCACCACACTGTTCACCAGTATCACAGAGTTGATTGGTGCAGCGGAAGACTCTAAAACTAACTACCCTTACACTCGCAAGATACTCGTGCGTAGCAGTAGGGAGTCATTCCGTTCAAAAGCAACGCGTGTGGCTGTAAATTTGAATGGAAACAGCAGGTCAACAGCGAGTTACCCGGTTCGAACCTCGGCTGGTTTACCGGCTGAAAAAGAGAGAACGTATGAAATATAAAACTAAGAAAAATACGTGAAAAATGAACCTGTCAGATTCAGCCCAACACCTGGAAAATCTCCTTTCAGATGGACTGTTTAACATTCAGACAGCATATAAATTGTGTATGCTATGTGATGGAATGACATATACACAAAAAAAAAACAATTTATTTCAAAGGGTCAGAAGTATTCTGAAACAGCTTAGAACAGCGATCCGAACCTACTGACGTGACTTCGTAGGCCACTGAAATATCCTAGCGCAAGTACGTGATGTGAATAATTTGTAATAATTTGGAGGCTTGCCTGTGATGCGAATAAATTATCATATATTAGGCCTAACTCATATGTTACATCTCGCAGCTCATTAGTCACATTAAACAAGCAAAGGTGCTTCGCCACCACGAAATTTACGTACATATGCAAATCCTCAGCAACTCTGACGAATCATAAAATGTCTTAAAAATATATCGAAATTGCTGCCTTCATTATCAAGGCCAATCATTGTCAACAAGCGCCTCTGAAACGTCGGAGGACTTCTACCACAATACACGGCTCAAAACAACCCCAGAGGCCTTCAATTTCATGTTGTTCCAAGGGTGTCCATTACCCAACGTCTGGAGAGATTTTGGTGTTGCGATCTGCAGGCACGTGACACCTCGCCCCTTTACAAGCTGCATCCAGCCGAAACACAAACACACAGCAGCTTCTGATAAGCTATCTGCACCGAGAGTGTCGATGCATCCTTCATCAGCCCTCACGCGTTCACACATTTCAAGTGCTCACGACAATTTCTGATAGCGATTTGGTACAGTCATGGTAACGTTCTCGACATCTGCCTGAATGATAAAGCAGACGTTTCGGAAGCTGTATTAGTCTGTTGGTTACAAGCAAGTATATGCTTTATACACGTGTCCCTAAAAGACAAATACGTAATATTGACGTATGTAATGGCTGCGCGTATAAATCTCTTTGGACACCCTGTATGTACCCAGAATGCACCACGCTCCTACTTGATTCTTCCCCAATTCAATCTTTCCAATCTTCTGTCATTTGTCGATTATTTCCAGGTTTCTTACATCCACGCTTTCATTGTGTTCTCTTTCTTGCTTAATTAATTTTATTCTGGATAATTTGTTGGTCACGGGTGGCGAGGGCCGATCATAAGTCTAGCTGCCTAATGCAAAACAGAACAAACACACACACACATCCATGCAGAAGTGAGGTTCGAACCAATGATCGCAGCGTTATAGTAGCCGCACTTTAATTGGCTGATTCTAAGTCCACGATAAGTAATGCTGAATTATGCAACCTTCTTCAATGCAGAAGTCTGATAACTTGGGATGAACAAAACATTGACTCAGTTCAGAACTCAGAAAAAAAAAGCCCTTCTCGCCAAGCTGCCTCCAGAGGAGGAGCTGTCAAGAAGAGTAATGTTGTTGGCAGACAATTATTTACAACTGCGCTGATGAATGGAAAGGCGACACAATAGTGTCGGCACTTCTTGGCATCTTACAGGTGTCGAAACAGCCCCCAGTGGTTAATAAAAACAGTTGACAATGGAACCACGGTTCCGGAGAATTTGACATAAATACGTCTATACGGAAAGGAAGTTTATATATTGGCTTTATTCTAAATATTTCCTTTATACATGCTTTACAATTGAGTAAAGTTTGATTAAGACATTGCTTATTTAACTTGAATTAGTTACGCTTAAGATGGGTCTGTGGTAGCTGAATGTAATGTAAAGTAATGAAATGTAATGTAAGGTAAGGTAATGTAATGTAATATTTTATAGGTAACAACAATGCCGAGTAAACAGATGACGTTTCCTAGGTAACAACAATGCCGAGTAATGTAACGTTTCCTAGGTAACCGTTGTTATCGGATCTTATACATTTTCCTGTCAATTTTTCGCCGAATGACCCTTCCGTATAGACGTATTTACGTCAAAAGTTGAGTCGTGTTTCGTCCAAAAGCTTTTCTGTCCACCCGAGGTTCAAACACAAGTACCGCTGTTCAGCATCCTCTGACAAACGAAAGAAGAGAGCAGAGAAAAATACTGAAGATTTTTTCACTCGTCACGAACGAGCACATGAAAGAGTCTATTAGGTCCTGCTAATAATGACACAGCCGACCCTGCAAATCGGATAAAACATTTCCAAATTCATTTGTATTTTAAAATCTCCTAACATTAAAAGAAAACTTATTTCAGGGCTGTAAGCAGCATTTTTCGCAACACTTCGCAATCCCTTCCGAACCTCCGAGTTTTGAAAATTACCTGTTACACCTAACTCCACGTTATCGGTAAGACGGATGTCCGTCACGCGTAGTTAGGAAGGCAACAGATATGCTAGAGCTGCAGGAGAAGATGAAGGGATGGCACAGTCAGGTGATTCACCGCTCATCGACCACCGAATACATTCTTCTATACGTCACGGCGAGAAATACGTGCGTAAAACAGAAGAGAACGTTTTCCTGAAGCCACGTGTGCCTCATCGCAAATAACAACTGACGACTGAACACACACATCACGCGTGACAGAAGCCAAGAGCTCGTGTTAACCGTGCTAGCCTGGCTAACACCTGCCTTACTTTCGTAGTTCGACGGTACGCCATACACTGAAACACACCAAAATCGATTCGATAAAATGATTCGTCAGCCAGCTGCAGCCGATCAAAAGCGACTGCCTAAAGTAGAAGACTAAATTGTGTGCCTTTAAACCAAAGTATTTCGGGGCACATGCCAGAAGAGTACACGAACAAAACGTCTCATTTACAGGAGATTAAACCCTTACGCTCCCTTGGTTTGGTGAATGTGTTTTATTAGTGTTCATACGCCCTGATGTAACCGTCTGCATCTGTGTAGGGGGCAGCATCAGCGTCATGCCCTTCTGGTACTTTCTTTTATACGGGTCACTTCGTATTTTGAGGACAGTAAAAACCCGGATGAATATCAGAGATAAGCACGTGGTTAGAATAGACACAATAAATACGTACAGAGTTTCGGTTAAGAAAAGTAATCAGTCAGATTGTGTTATCACGACAATTAACCAGAGAATCAAAGAACATGAAATTTCATAACGTGGGCAAAGACCTCAACAAATACCACGTATTAGAATGAAAATTCAAGTCGATTCCTCATATAACATCTTCAACCCGACAAAAAAAAATACGATTCTCTCAAAGAAGAGATATATAATGAAACATTTCATTCAGCAAAGGAACTGACTTCTTCCAATGCCAGAATTCCCTTCACACAATACAGAGCGCTCTCCCACGACGATGGCCGACAAGGCAAGATCTGGACTAAAAATACGACCGACATAACGGGCTTCCTGTAAAGAAGGTTCGACTGAACCGGATCATTCGATGGCTTTAACACTGCGCGGTCGAAGGTTTCAGAACTACTCCATATTTCATTCCTTTCAGACTTGCCAATATTTCCAACCGCAAGAAACCAACAGTTTCCGTTTCTCCTTTTAAAGACACCTAAGATAACGTACAATTTCCATGACTTAAAAGACGCTTCTACGGCAAGATATCTCGTTCGTAACAAGCAAAGGGCTGATAATGACCATTTTAACGTTCTGAAAACAACGCAACTTCATAAAATAATCATTCTAAACTTTTATTTATATAACAATTACTCATCGCATTTTCCAATAATTTTAAAATAATGTATCAAAGAACAACCGATTCAGTTTTAGATCGTTAAACGACGCTAAATCATCTGCGCGACTCATAACGTCGAATACGTTCGGAAGATGAATGGTGAGTACGTAATAATTTGCAAACATGACTCACGAACTCATTTCAAGGCAGGATCATTGCAGAAACAGAGGAAAACCATGAACAACTTCAGTCAGGATTCGAACCACGACCCTCAATAATACAAGTCCAAACGTTACCGCTACAATAACCAGATCTCCGCTCGGTCTCGATTCTGAATTAATTTGTATTTTATTAATGCTTTCCGACAAAGAAAACAGTTTATGTCCTCTTATGAACACAGACGACAGAAAACTAACATTATATAATTTAATAAAATAAAATACACTTGAGAGAGTGTAAGCATGTAGAATTGACTTTCGAAAATCTCGATTAATGACGTATTTGTAGGCACGGAATGAGCTCTTCACTTTCTTTAAACCACGGTAATGAAGTTACAAGCATAAACTGAAACACTTCTGTCGTCATGCAGAAATTTGTAAGAGCAGTTGGTGAACAACGAAGTAATCAGTATTAAATTCTAATATTAATGTGAGACACGAAATTCAATAAATTGTTCCAACTGTAATTACGACAGACGACTTCAAACTTCCTTTCCCACGTCATTAAGCAACTCTAACGATGTGTATCAGAGCAGGGCAAAGGTGATTCAGCAATATGACGTATTAAGATCAGACAAAAGATGACTTTCTTCTGGGTTGTAGCGCCGCGTAATCTTTGCTGCTTCCATCATCAGGGCGAAATTAGTACCTCTGATACGTCGGTAAACATCTACTAGACTACACAGCGTAACAACCCAGAAGACAGCCAACTTCAGACTCACCGCCGTGAAAACGTCAAATCCTACATAGACAGATAAAGGAATGAACGCGGAATGAAAAGAGGATCGCAGAGGAACTCAGGATCGCGTTGCAGGACTGAGAAACAATACCAGTCAAAAACTTTCGTCTGCCGCGAACTTCTCTTTTGAAGCTGGAGACAGTTAACAAAAACGATTTCTTCTTACGTTGTTTCGTGCTTGAAAGGGCAGTAACTTTGCACGCAACTGAAACAAACGTTAAACTGTCGCGATAGGAGGAGAAAAACTTGATTGGAATTGACAAAAACAAAGGAAAAGTCTCGTTTACAACCACAACAGTAGACTCGACACTTGGGAAATGTCGGGCGATGTTTGAAAGAAGACTTTTATGTTTCGCATGCGGTAGTTGAAGGGGGGACCTTCGTGCTTATGACACAAGAAAAAAAGTTGAAGGAATATCGAATTTAGGAATCATGACTAGTCCATTTCAGTTCACGGATCAGAAGATTGTACAGTTCTAAGTTTCAACCCCGCGTCACCAAAGCACACTGATTCGTCATTTAGGTCTGAAAGTCCTGGTTTTCAAGGCGGAGAGGACGAAGATGGCTGTCTTCTGGGTTTTTGCGCCGTGTAGTCTGGTACAAGTTTACCGACGTTTCTGAGTTCCTTGCTGCCTCCATCATCAGGGTGATCCTGATGATGGAGGCAGCTTTTTAACCCTTTGAAGCCGAAGCTCGTCTAAATATTTAATAATTCAGCCCGTACCGCAAAGAAAACAGAACACTTCCACCATTAACTAACTAACTAACTAACTAGATGGCTTACCGAACCCGAAGGTTCATCACCGAATTAACCAAAGCCCACCACCGGACCCTGTCCTGGGCCAACAAAATCCAGTCTCCTTCAACTCCTATCTCCCATTGACCCCGCCTGAGATTATCCTCCCATCTACGTCTAGGTCTCCCCAGAGGTCTCTTCCCCTCAGGCTTCCCAAATAGTGGACCCAACCAACTAGATGGCTTACGGAACCCGAAGGTTCATCACCGAATTAACCAAAGCCCACCACCGGACCCTGTCCTGGGCCAACAAAATCCAGTCTCCTTCAACTCCTATCTCCCATAGATCCCGCCTGACATTATCCTCCCATCTACGTCTAGGTCTCCCCAGCGGTCTCTTCCCCTCAGGCTTCCCAACCAATACCCGGTGCACACCTCTTGTCCCATCCATGCGCGCTACATGCCCAGCCCATCTCATTCTTCTCGACTTAATCACCCTGACAATACACTTCACCATTACTAAGATCAATTGATTAACGCTGTCAAAGAAAATAATCGCTGTTTGCAATAAGAATCATACAAGGCGCATAAATATAAAATGAAGAGTTGCTTATTGTTGAAGTAGGTGGAATAAATAGTTACCATTGGGTTTTAAAGAGTAGTTGCAGACATTGAAAGAATTTTAAGAACACCTACCTGAGGGCTGGGGGGTCGCGATGTTTGAATAGCAAGTACTTATGAATCAGCTCTGTGACCAACATGACAGCTTTCGAACTCTTCTAGTTATTCAACTACGTCATCACTGATTGTTCCTAGGCAACTGAGGGCGTGCTCTTACGTGAAACCGCTCAAGTGTCACTGATGCTCGCACATTTGCGTGGGATTGACTGACGCCCATGAAGCTGAAAACCGTCATGATTTACGTACGAACGAAAATAATCCACGTTGAAGGCCAAGGCTTCAAAAGTCCACGCGACGTCACCCTCCACCCTAGAGAACTGAAAATCTCGCAAGGTTAGAATTCATACGGGGTCTGCATCCCACATATGACCTACATGTACGTAATACCGTACAATTCATCGTGACATTTACCTATTTATCACGTTGCTAGCGACAGGCGTCTGTCAGAGAGTCTAAAAAAATTGTGTACTGCCAAGACATGCTAGACTTGGCGGATCTACTCCTCGCAGTCAGATACTGAAAGGACGGACGGACGGACGGACGAGATACTGAAAATATCCCGTAATCCGCAAATTTACAGAAGACACAGGATTTAAGACTTGACAGTAATGATTGATATTTCTGTGCAGCAGTTGATAACACTGGTGAATTGATTAACTTACTTAGGCTGCACAAATGTAATACGATTACGCAATTCAAATAAATACCACAATAAAATATAAGAGATTAAACTCGATGTATGACAACGTGGAACTAAGGAATAAATCTCTAAAAAGATACAGACGAGATATTTTATAAAACAATGGCTGTTTCTGTTGGTTTCTATAGATGTTTTATTTTCTGAAATGACTTTTCTGAGACATTTCGATGGGGTAAGGTTATTACACAAACAGGGAACCAGAGAAACGAGGAAAATATTAAACATTTTCGAAACTGAATAAGAATGAGAGGCATAAGAAACCGCAGGGTTGAGTGCATATGAAGAATGGAAGATTACATGTGTGTGGAGAATGTGAACGGCAAACAGAGACACGAAAGCCTTCTGTTCCAAAGTGGTCTTTAAACTTTAGGTTCCCGCACTAAAATTTCCTTCCATTTTCTTCTCCCTCGTCTCCCAGACACGTGGCATGTGTCCCTCTAACCCCCATTCACCTGGATTTTAAACACTCTAATGGCATTTAGACAGTGATTACAAATGATATACTTCCACATTGTACCATTTTCTCCATCGTTAATTTTCCTTGCTTTGCTGCATTCTGGAATTTAACAAAGACACAAAGGACATTTATTCATGTCTGCTCCGTGACGCAGTGGAAAAAATCTGCACAAACGTAATTTGTATCTACATACACGAACAGTAATTCCAATACCGAGGCATAGGATTTAACAAAGCGCGGACTGTATTCGGAAAACACGTGGATTCAAATTAAAACACACACTTGCACTCCTGTTACATTGGCGTGGCTGTTTCCGCCATGCCACAGTTCAGAGCCAATATTAGTAACACAATGTTGACGCATTCCAAGCTGATTTTGCATACCAAACCGTCTTCCTCAGTATATTTTCGAGGACAAAGTATCGATTCATATCGATTAAATATAAGGAACAGAGAGCTTTAGAAGTTTACAGATGGCGAGACATGTTTCATTCAGTAACAAATACCAAAATAACAGAAGAAACAACATTGGCCACTGTTTCTCGCCGAGATATCTGGTGCGTAGCATGGAAAGTGTTAAGGAGAGAGAGTTCTTTCGATACTGACCACGCGGTAAACAGCACTATGTTGGGAACCTGAAGTTGTGTTTTCAGCTGCTGAGTTTAGTAAAGCATCAGAGCGCCGACTTCCCGCATTACTTCGCAACCATCCACACACTAAATTAAGTTCGGGATCCTAAAGCAGGGTTCGCTTTTATCCCCCAACGAAGTCTGAAGCTTCACTCAAAGGGATTTCAGTGCCAGAGTGACTACATTACACATCTCGAGTCCTTCCACAAAACGACACAGGCAAATACGTCATTGCCTGCAGCAGCCTTGCGAACTAGATTTAGGCACTACAAGTTTAACAAAATCCACTCGCCAACTTCATAATTCATTCTTTCATTCGAGCACTACAAATATTAAACTCATTCTTTGTCACTATCTCTGACTATCGTCTTCTTCAAAATTCAAACTAAACATAATATTATATAAGATGGTAAAGTTGCGTCATACTATGATATAATAAGTATATATTAAATTTTGTCCGTCTAATCACAATAATTCTTATTAAATATTAAAATATTACAATAATTAACATTTTAAAATATTTAAAATATTAAATGATGTTCTATATCGAAATATTCGATTTACATTAGACCATCATTTTTCATGTTTCACGACATGTTTCAGTTACTAAAAGAACCATCCTCAGGTGTATATAATTATATAAAGCTTCAAAACGATAAATAATTCAAATACAATTTTCATACATTATGCTAGCGTACATTTTTATCAGATTTTTACCAGATGTCAAACGATGTTCTTTTTCCAATTAAAAATGGAATAAAAATCTGAAAAAAAACATCATTTGACATCTGGTAAAAATCTGATAAAAATGTACGCTAGCATAATGTATGAAAATTGTATTTGAATTATTTATCGTTTTGAAGCTTTATATAATTATATACACCTGAGGACGGTTCTTTTAGGAACTGAAACATGTCGTGAAACATGAAAAATGATGGTCTAATGTAAATCGAATATTTCGATAAAGAACATCATTTAATATTTTAAATATTTTAAAATGTTAATTATTGTAATATTTTAATATTTAATAAGAATTTATTGTGATTAGACGGACAAAATTTAATATACACATAATATTATATGGTTTAACATTAATGAGACAGCACTTAGATATATAAAATACTTAAATGTTAATCGCCCTGCGTCTCAAGGTATTTGGTCCAAATGTTCATACACTGGAACAAAGCAGAACCAGAAAAATAGGGCAGAAGACTTCTTATTTGCCGTTTTTTCAAAGTGTTAGCAAGGCTATAATGGTTAACACAAACGCTCCACTCCTGAGATGTACGTTTGGCCAGAGCGAATAACTAACTGCTATTTAACAAGCTCATAACTACAGAAGTTATCTCGAGAGGCCCTCCGAGTATCGATAATTTAAAGTGGCCCTTTTCGGTTCCCACGAAACATAACCACTTTGAAAAGAATTATACACACGTATTTTAAAATGACGCGACAGATGTTCATCTGAAATTTAATATTTCGAATTTTAGAAATCAGCTAACAAATACAATGTATTCCAAACGTCATAAGTTACTTCCGTCTTTAAGTCATCATGTTTATTCACTTTAGTGTGAATTTCTTTTGAATAGAACGAAGCTCTAATCTATAATTAAATTTATCTGCAACTAAGTGGAGATGAACAAGCAGGCTTACATACTGTGTCAGACGCAAATTGTGCGGACATTATAAAAATACCCACATCATACAGGATCAAAATGAAACCGACGTTTAGTATCAGTAAAGCTCAAACGCTCAGAAACATACGAGTGTGTAGTTTAAAACACTTCAGTCTGTCAATTCTACTTCCCACACAGTTGAAGTCAACGTAAATTAAAGCGTGGCTTTAATTTGTTTGACAGCTGAGATACGCCTCGCCTATAAGCCACACAAACGCCAGTTTCAGAAATGTCAGAAACTACTTAAAGTCTTTAGAGCTTTAATTAGATAAGCATGATGGAAATTACTGGAATTTCATTAATTACAACTGAAAAATTAGACCTGATGATTATATCAATAACAATCATTAGCTAAGAAAGAGTTCATATAAATTCTGCGGAACTTTTGTACGTGTCGCTTAGTCCGTTTCAGACAAGTGCCCATCTTCGATTTACTGCGAGGAATTTAATTACATTTCATGTAGTGAATTCGTGATAAATGTCCAATCCAAATGAACGTACACGAACTAGCGAGAACACGAAAAATCAATTTAAGACCTAAGTAACATTCTCAAGACGATGTTGCTCTAAATAAAATTTAAGAATTCAGTCCGCACCGCAAAGAAAACACAACACTTCACAATTACATTTATTTTTAATTATATTACGTGTACAATAAAGTGTCTTCAGATTCGCAGACTATAAAATACAAACCGATACATACTTTTATGCGCACATTTAATGAGGATACACGTTTGTAAACTACGACAATATTCTGACGTTAAATCGTCTACATCAGCTACACAAACTGACATTTGTTTTCAGTACGATGAATCTGAAATGTTAATACTTTTACAGCGTTACAGGCCATGACAGAAGCACCGAAAAAGTTTATAATGACACAACTAGGTCAGATTCAACCGATTTTCATAATGTAGTGCCCTCATTAGGCGATACTGGCCAAACAATAACAGATGACCCTGTCGCGTCGTCACTGTCAAGAAAAGAGCTTATTTACTAGTACATTACATAAAACAACACGTCCATAAATTTTATAACATGACTCGGTTCCCGTTCGCACGTAAAAAGCTTGCAACCATCCCAACTCTTGAGAACGAAAAGCCTCTTCCCGCCAAACAGAGCAGATACCATATCGCCATATTTTTGTCTATGGTGGCGTCCCGAGAAACGAACAGGACACAGGGGGAAAGCTACAGTAGGTCAGATGACAATATTCGAAGGTCGGGTCTATTCGGGAGCGGGCGGGAGATTTGCAGCTAATGCCTTCAATCTGAGTTCATGTCACTATGGTATTTGGGCTGGTCTAGCAACGCGGCGTCACAGACAACTCAGCCGTATTCATCTTCAAAACAAAAGCCAATATTAGAAACACGTTTTAAAAAGACCTAAACAACCATGGACTTAATGAACGTCCTCTTTAGCGTGTCTTATAAGTGGAACTTATTTACAGTTCAATCTACTTTAAACTGAACAACTAAATAAGCCAAGAGCAAATTAAAAATATGACTGAAAGAACTTAAAACGTACAGTAAAACAGCAACACAAAAAATATATGAGTAGAAGCAACTCGCGGGCAGCCAGGGGTCCGTGAAACCCCGGCTGACAAACACCACAATCATCAAACCTTCCGCCAAAGACAGCCCGGAGACTGAATGACATGGGATGGGCAGATAGTATCAGGCCGCGTTGCACTAAGAGGACTCAGCTTCAAAACTAGTCGCTGTAACATATTATAACAATTAATTAACATCCTATTATCTGCAGCTGACGGATTTTCACTTTGCCTCACCCATGGGAATTAAACTAGTCAAAGCAATCCATTGTGCTTATCACACCAGCGTGCACGATGTCCACCCAGGGGCATTCTGACCCTGCTTTCACACAGCGTCTGTTATCACTGCTTAATACAGCCACAGTCGAACACGTTTCGTCCGTTACTTGGTCATCTTCAGGTTCATTTAATACTGTCCTGTCCACCTTCTTGTTGTACGTGTTACGTACGGGTAAGTAACACAATGTTAAATACTTGATAAAATGTCATTTGATCGGGTGGCGCCTGTCTTTTGTTTTCAATGTGTGTATTCTTGGTATGTTGTTCGTCGATCCCCTCACCTTGATCCTTTAATATTACTGTTCTTATCGCACTTACATTTAAGCTCAGTTACCCCAAGGGTAAGTTCCCTTCAAGTTCTTTTATTACAATTTGTATTTCTCATTTCCCTGTTCCACCAATCCCCCTAATAAAAATAACAGGTAAAGCGTACAGAATGTGAAGTCATTCTTACAAAAAGTTTTCAAACGCCATTTCAAACGATATTCCATGACCCTGAGATTTGCACGGGTTTGATGCCCGTAATTTACTCAGATGACGGGCTGTCTTCCGGGTTGCAGCAGCGTGTGGTCTAGAAGAAGTTGCTGCCTCCATCATCAAAGCAATCATATCCCTGATGATGGTGGCAGCAAGGACCTCTGAAACGTCGGTAAACGTCTACCACACTACACGGCGCTACAACCCAGAAGACTGCCATCATCGGACTCACCGTCGTAAAACCTCAATTCCTATTATAGTTTACTTCTTCGAAAATTATCGCCGAAATTAAAAATATGCACCAAGACCTACTAATTACTTCTGCAAACAAGTGTTTACTCCGCGAAACAGCTTCATTTCCCTCAGGCTTGTAATAGAGGGGAAAGGGGTTTTATTTTTATCGATTCCCGTTCCCTGGATTTTACGGGTCATTGAAACAGACAAAGATAAGAACAGAACGTATTCCATGACAAATTTTACAGAACCGCCTAAATACGAGACGAATTATGAGAATAGTTAGGACACCTGCTTCGAATTTCGGAGGTCATCCGGTGGGATCTCGCTTCACAGACCGGCCATCCTTCGATTTCCAGGATTATTCTTAATTCACCTGCAACCATCGCTCAGGGTACGAACAAAAAAAATTGTTTTAGAAGAGCAGAGATAATTCTTAAGTGGACGAATTGGTACAGTCGCGAGCATTCGACGGCTTTCAATTGAAAATCAAATCTGTTATTGAAACACTCGCGTCCGGCGCCAGACTGGCCGGGACGCTACAGCTCGCCAACTGAGCCAATCAGTTTTAGCCGTCACCGAAGCAAATTGACAGTGAAATGACATGCAGATTGAAATCAGATTATTAGCTTCACTTCCGACGCACTTTCACCCTCGTCCCTTAGAATTACCCGCTATGTTGACATGTGCTGGGGTTGGTAACACCCATGGAAAACACGACCAATTATCTATCCACTGTAACCCAGTCGACATTAATGTCCACTTTATAATATTCGTTACTTGATTATTCGATTCTGAAATATTTGTATACCGAACGGGCCTCATGGTATTGCAGTCGCCGGGGGCAATCTGTGCGTTTCCCCCACGTCACTAGCTTGCGGGTGGAATAAGAACGCATGTACTACGCAAACAAAAAACATTACCGACTTAGGAAATGACACAGAAAACTGCAAATTAATGCCGCTGGAAAACAATGTTTTCAGTATGGATAGTACATTCTTTATATTACCTATCCCACCCCTCTGATTTCCTTAAGACGTGGAACGCACAGATTCGCCCCAACTACAGCAGATACAGACAAAATGTCTCAGTGACGTTCATTAAACTAGTCCTCATACCCCAGTTAACAAATTACTTCAGAGAAGTCTCAACGCAGGAAACTGACCACTTCTGATATTCATACGAAGGTTATCATGTCCGAAAAACCCAGAAACGTCACCACCAATAGAACCTCATGATTATGAATTCTTGCTGTCGTAATGCACAGACAGACAAGACAGGACTACAGGCAGACAGACACGCACATGGGTAAATTACACGCAGTTACAAATAATAAACGTCAATCATTATCAGAGGTTTAGAGGAACAATGAAATTTCAGCCCACGGGTGCAGCGGCAAAACATCAAAGCCGAAATCAATAATCCCAATAAGCGCTTTAAAATTATCGCTCAGGGAAATGTGGTAATATTTTAAAATATCTGAAATTAAGCTACAACAACAACAAAACTGCATAGAATTTATAATTTATTATTTATTAATCAGTCAGCCAATCATTAATCTTAATAACTTCTAAAAATGATTTATATATATATATATATATATATATATATATATAGATAAAGCTAAAAGAAGTGTTATCAGATGTGAAGTATAAACTATAATTCAATTCAATTCAATTCAATTAATTAATTTAAGTGTTTGCCAACAGCAAGAAGCCAATAACAGGCAAACACTGATAATAAATATAATAATAGTGAAATAATAAAGAAAAATACTACATAAAGAGATTACTTAAAGTTATACATGTACAGTATTAAATGTAACTGCCAAGTACAGACAAACCCAAAATAGAAACAATATTAACACAGAGCAAAATTGAAGAAATATAAATAAAAACAAATAATCCACCTAGGGAACACTAATATAATTGTAAAACTTTAAAGAATATAAAAAAAACAGATAACGAAGCTAGTTCATCTACAAGACAAACCTATCTAGATCATTTCCCTTGTTGAGAACGTTCGCTCAAGGGAGACAATGTTTGTGCTAAATACGTCCAAAGATTTACATACGTCATTTGCAGCGATGACGCACCTCGCTGAAGGACTATATCTTAGCGCACTGCTCACACTAAAAGTAGAAAATTCTCGTATTTGCCTCGCCGGCACACGTGAACCAACAGCGTCCATAATGGAATGGCAATTTATTTTGCCCTTAAGAACGCAAGACCAGTCAGAGTTTTCTAGGGTATGGTAAAGTAATAAGTAGTCTCCTTTCCCGTAATTGCGTCGAGGAGTAAGCGAGGTATGTTGATAGTCAAGACAGTTTAAGATTAAGGACAAGAGGCGGATGATAGTGGTCAGGATGGACCAGCGAGTGAGGAGAAAGAGAAATGCTGAGATCGCTGAAGTTTGTAAAGACAAGGTCGAGCAGGGCATTGTTAGGAACGACGTTGTTGCGCTGATTTAGACCAAGAAAGCACGAGGTGGCGTAAAGAGAATTTCCTTTAATTTTACTATAGTAGTAACAATTAGAGGAAGGGGTGCCGTATAGCCAGTCAAAATTGGGGACATTAAAATCTCCTAACATGACCACCCGATAGAGATGCGAGTTTAGGTTTACTTCTAAAGTGTTTAGATAATTTTCAATTACTTTTATATCACAATCCGGTGCAAAGTAATGATTCCCTATAAGTAGACTGTGGTTGTCTCTAACAGGAATTTCAATCCACACACACTCTTCAATCGTTTCCAGATCATACCTTCGTTTAACGGCACGGAAAGACTTTGAAACTGCAGTCAGCACTCCGCCTCCCCGTTTTTTATTGGAGCTTACGTAATCCCTATCGGCACGAAACTCGTAATAGGATTCAGGAAAAATATTATAACTTAATATAGAGTCATTAAGCCAGGTTTCCGTAATACAGTAAATTTCGGACGTGCCAGCGAAAACACTGTCAATGAATTTACTGCATTTGGTTCTTAGACCCCTGACATTTTGAAAAAATATATCAAAATCACAGTTGTCAAGAACCATACTCAGTGGGAATCCGAGCCGCCTCCAGGCACAGGAGCCGCACTGGCCGTAGGCAGAGCATCTGACTCCGATGACCTGACAGGCGCGCTCGAGGAGTAAACCTGCTCAGAAGTAAATCTGCCGTAAAAAGGAGTAATAAGGCGAAGATTTCCGTCTTCTGGGTTGTTGCGCTGTGTAGTCTGGTCGATGTCAACCAACGTTTCAGAGGTCATACTGCCTCCGTCATCAGGACGATTCTTAGTATGAAGATTTCTGTCTTCTGGGTTGTTGCGCTGTGTAGTCTGGTCGATGTTTACCAACGTTTCAGAGGTCATACTGCCTCCGTCATCAGAGTATGAAGATTTCTGTCTTCTGGGTTGTTGCGCTGTGTAGTCTGGTCGATGTTAACCAACGTTTCAGAGGTCATACTGCCTCCGTCATCAGGGCGATGAATGAATAATAATAATGAGTAATAAGGCATCCGTTTGGTCACACAACAGTATTATTAATTAATGGAAACTCGTCTTCGTTCACAGAAACGAAGAATAATTGCTAAATTTTGTTTTTAGCCTGGTGCACACCAAATTCTTAAGGCGTAATTGCTCCTTTAATGAAGTCTCAATATCTGAAGTCGTGACCTCAGGACTAAACCTTGAAACGAACAGGGCCATAGACCTCTCTTTCTTAGAGATTACGGGCAGAGAGGCAGAGTTTCGGACCCCAATTAAGGGCTGTCTACACTGTTTTGCTGTGTTGACCACCGGGGTACCTGGGTTGGGCTTCCTTTTACGGTTCACCGTAATAAAGCCCTCGGTGTCTACCTGCGTTGAGGTCTCCGTAGATTGTAAACCCGTGAGTGCTACGTCCTTGTAGCAGCACAGGTCGAAGTAGAGTTGTCGGATGGCACAGGAAGTTTGCGCGACGGAGCGGTTGAAGATCTCTGGCAACCTGTAAAGGAGCACAGGGAGTACTGCTACTCAACTGCTCCTTCAAATATTCGTTGTCCTTGCGCAGCTGCTGCACATCCTCAGAAAGCTTGAGGACCAACTGGACCAAGTTTTCCACAAGATTGTGCGTGCTAGCTCCACTGAGCCTCACCATCTCCAACTTTTCAGCGAGAGAGTCGTAACCCCCAACGTCTGGCAGGATCGGTTCCTTTACAGGAGACACTACCTTCTTTGCAATCTCCGAGGCAGGGGCAGAACGCAAGATCCTAGGCGGTGTGCTTACACCACTAACGCCTCGAAGTGCCTTTACACACTTTCTGCACTTGTAGGTGGAAACACCATCAGACAAGAGGAATGAATATTCCACCTCACTCATTTTCAAGCAATTGACATGAAAACGCCAAGCACACGGCCCACAACATCTAATATGCTTTTGCTTTCCGTAGAAAGCCTTCTTGCACACCTCGCAAGTATCCTTGCTAGCCGTCATTGCGGCGGAAGGCAGCAGGTAGTAGATTCCTATACAACTGCACAACGTTGTAAATACACAGCACGGAGCACTAGCAAGACACGTCCCCTCACTACGAAGGCTAATAATATTAATTTCAATTTTTATAACAAAAAAACATCAATAAAACTGAATAAAAGGTCATAAGACAAAGGCGGTGTCGTTAAGTAAACCACAAATAAAAATACACATAAATAAGTTTTATTTTACAATAGCCTGTGGGAGAGGGTATCAGTTTTCAGAACACCCAGTGCTGTTTTCCTGCAACTGCCCACCCGTACCATCGAACCGATCTCGATGGAGGCGCGGAATATGGTTAATGCATCAGGTGCAAACGCACAGCATCCGATGTTGCCAACACCCGCGGAACAGGAGCGCGATGTTCACTTCCCAAACAAAGCGCATTTCACACCGAACAGCATGAGAGGAAGAGTCAGTGTTCACCCGCGAAGAAGATTCGAATATAACGGGTGTCGCAAAAATCAACCAAAACCCCTTTCCAGTTAGGGGGATATAAGGGATGGTATGCTCAATTTGAAGCCTCAACCCCAATCCCAACCTCACTTTGACGCGGGACATCCGTTATTACAAACGAACGGTCTCGGGTTCGATTCCCGGCGGTGCCCGAATTTATAACTTGTGTTGGGCAAGGCCGTGGTCTAGGCAACACGGAGTTTTGCTCCGTGGCATCCCAACAATTACTCCATTCACACACAGAAGAAGGCAATGGCAAACCACTTCTGGATCATCTGCCAAGAACGTATATGAACAGGTCCCAGTCCGAGAAAAGGATGGAAGGATCCTGTTCATATGGACCTGTCGTCAGACAGAACACTAAATAAAATAAAAAAAAATCTGAGCGGTATAATAGGCAATGTCTGCTGTACAGAACACGGCACTGTGTAATTCAATAAACAGAGCCACCGCGGTATATACAGGATGACGCAAAAATTACTTTTAATAACAGCTGTAACATTTAAGGGTTAAACGGATTTGAACAAAAACAATCAATTTTGTAGATCATCACGAAGTCTGTGCACAAAAAGATTTGCTGAGTTTTGGCTACAATTTTTAAAACGGGCAAAGACGTGTTCAATTACGAGTTAATTATCATTTGAAAATTAAAATGAGACATTTCCGTGCGTGTCTCGTACGGGAAAGAATTAGCAGGGACTTCACTGCCGGTCACATTCACCCTCGAATGTCATCTGTCTGACAGGCACGTGGACAATACATCATCGACTTTTGGCACTGTAACGCGACCAGTTTATGGCAGTCCATGACAACAATACATGACGCAAAGTATCTCGCTGCTCAACAGCGTACGTAGTTTTAAATCCAATTGTCACATGATCTAGATCAGTGGTATTCACCCATCTTAGGGGGTACGTGAAATTTAAAAAAATATATATATTATTTTACGATAAACACTGAATAATCATTAATGTAATTTATTTAATTTATTTTAGATGTAGATTATATACTATGTATAACTTGAATTATACACCAACAACTTTGGGGGTACAAAGTTGAAGAGAAATTGTATCTGGGGGTACGCGAAGACATCTTAGGGGGTACGTGAAATTTAAAAAAATATATATATTATTTTACGATAAAC
Organism: Zootermopsis nevadensis; assembly: GCF_977971745.1. NCBI lineage: Eukaryota > Metazoa > Arthropoda > Insecta > Blattodea > Termopsidae > Zootermopsis > Zootermopsis nevadensis. The sequence continues at coordinate 15,624,188 of NW_028259160.1, forward strand.
ACTGAATAATCAGTAATGTAATTTATTTAATTTATTTTAGATGTAGATTATATACTAGATTATATACTACCGTGGTTTAGCGGTTAGAAAGCTGGCCTTGTAATCCTGGGGGTCTCGGGTTCGATTCCCGGCGGTGCCCGAATTTATAACTTGTGTTGGGCAAGGCCGTGGTCTAGGCAACATGGAGTTTTCCTCCGTGGCATCCCAACAATTACTTCATTCACACACAGAAGAAGGCAATGGCAAACAACTTCTGGATCATCTGCCAAGAACGTATATGAACAGGTCCCAGTCCGAGAAAAGGATGGAAGGATCCTGTTCATATGGACCTGTCGTCAGACAGAACACTAAATAAAATAAAAATAACTTGAATCATACACCAACAACTTTGGGGGGTACAGAGTTGAAGAGAAATTGTATCTGGGGGTACGTGAAATTTAAAAATATATATAGGATAAGGTTGCTCAAGTCGTACCCCTTAAGGAAAAAACCGTATAAAACTTAGGATTTATCAAATAAATAGAAATTAAATGTGTTATTCAAAACTTGTGTTAATACTGTTGTTATTTATTATAACGAAATTAGAAAATCTATATGCTTTCACGTAAAATAAACTAAATCTTTAAAAACTTACATCGGTACGACTAAAGTAACCGGTTTCCTAAGTCGTACCACCTATAGCCTAAGTCGTACCTAAGAATTCAATTAAGCAACAATAATAATTAATACGTATTTTTTATTAATCTGTTTACATGACACATAGGTATTCAGTTAGTACAAACATCACATACAAATTTTTTTGTTCTTTTGTCAACTCCAGCGCATACATCGTGCACCCATGATTTGCATTTCAAGCATTGAATCATGTTTTCCTCCCGATCTTCTCCACAAATAAAACAAAACCAATCGCTTTTCTTCTTTTTAATTTTTAATGCCAATTCCTTTTTATTAATTACTGCGTTTCTTTTATTTGCCGCATTTTTTATGTTTTCTTTATTCTGCGTTGACGTTATTTCGACTGACGAGGTAGAGCATTCACGGAACTCTTTGCTTTGGTTTATTATTGGAATAGGAGCTAAAATATTTAATTGCAGTTTTATTTGGTTTATAGGCGCGTCCGTTTCTTCCTCATGGATTTCTTTACTTTCTTGTGTAACCACTGCAGAAAGCTCTTCTTACCAGTACGACTTAGGAATCTCATATGGGTACGACTTAAGACACGGCACAAGTTAAATTTAACAGTAAACATAACCTAACATTGAATAAAATTAATAAGATTTCGTTTCGACCAAACGATTATGTAAATTCTACTGAATTTATATTTAATAAGGAATATAATTTTATCAATAATTTACTTGCAAGATTAACTACCAAACATATGCAGAAAATTATAAGAAAATTGAAATAAACTTACTTGATGACAGGATTTATAACGAGGCTGGTTTATGGCAGACAATAATACGTAAAGCAACTGGGTTGACTCAGATGTATATTTGGTTGCCGTTGTATGTGCTGTCGTCGTCGTAGTTCGTTCAAAATTCAAGTGGTACGACTTAAGCACTGGTACGACTTGAGCAACCTTACCCTATTATTTTACGATAAACACTGAATAATCAGTAATGTAATTTATTTAATTTATTTTAGATGTAGATTATATACTACGTATAACTTGAATTATACGCCAACAACTTTGGGGGCACAGAGTTGAAGAGAAATTATATCTGGGGGTACGCGAACAAAAAAAGGGTTGAACACCACTGATCTAGATCATAAATCCTCAGGATATTTGCCGTGCGATACACAGACTTCTAAGAACAGAAATTGAACGGAAAGCCGTCTTTAACGTTAAAGTGTTCAAACCCAGTGGGATTCAGCTGTAATTAGTTTTAATGTAATTTGCGAGTGGATAATTTCCCTTTGATTGTTCCTAAAAGGAAGTAACTTCAAACTGTCGTCGCATCGTTCCAGTTTCTTTTAAGTTCAGTGACCGGAAGCTTTTTACTCTAATTGGCCGTAAAAATAGCCTTCAGATGTCAATGATGAGGCAGAGTATAGTAGAAAACGGTTAAAAGGAGACCACTGCGCATGTCAATGAACCAATACCGCAACTGCCCGCGGATCTACATTACAGAAACGGAAGTGTACCCTGAGAGTGATATTCGCATTCATCCCTCCACGTCATGTCCTTACTCGTTTTCTATTTTTTAATTTCTTCCTTTGTTTAGGCATGATTCCATCTCCTTTTTTTAATCTTTTTTTAAAAAAATCCAACCGTGTCTTTTAATTACCCGGGAGCCTGCTTCTCCCAATTACCGCGGATAATCGGCTTTCTACCGCACTGTATTCAGTACGTTCTTCAGAAACATCCGCCATCTTCCCACCCACATTGACCCAGGCTTACAGAAAAGGTGCCAAGAGTTTTAACAGATTCAATGACGTTATTACATTCAATTTCCGTTATACAAACATATGTTAACATTGGTCATAATCAGCGTTTGTAATTATTCTCCTTGAAATGTAAACTGAAAGCGTTTGTGATTTAAAAGGCTAATTGAAGTTTTACTTTGTATAAAACATTTTTTTTAAAAAAAACCCAAGACATAATGAACACCGTGTAGATGTCACACACACAGATCTATTTTTCTGATTTAAAATATTTCAAATACCACTTCCAGTATAAAATATTCATGAGCGCGTATAAATAACCCCTACTAAATGTTACACTACTCAAAGCTTAACCAGACATTATGGTAATGGATGTACAGCCCAGAATAATTAATATGAATACTCAGGCCGAGCTGACAGAATCGCCATAGCGTCACTACGCACAGGAAATACGTTCTTGCTACAGGCGTAAAGTTCAAAACAGGATACAGTTCATACAGTTCGGAGCACCAAGGATCTCTAAATGCGTGTCCACTGCAAGAAGCCTCGTCCGAAAACTTCAGACTATGTAAAACGACGCAAATCGTAAGAACGTAGACCCAAGGATTCGTTCTAAATTACACCCAGTATTCTACTCGTGTTGGGGGGGGGGGGGGGGGTCCTGGGTTCTAATCTAGACACAGACACCGCCTATAGAGACTAAAATAACTCTCGTAGATTGTGACGCAGTGTTTATAAGTGGTTACCGATGTTTCGGAGATACAAATCGATTTAATCTTCAGGTACAGATGTTGCCACGGTGGTCTAGCGGTTAGAACGCTGGCCTTGTAATCGTGGGGGTCTCGGGTTCGATTCCCGGCGGTGCCCGAATTTATAACTTTTGTTGGGCAAGGCCGTGGTCTAGGCAACACGGAGTTTTCCTCCGTGGCATCCCAACAATTACTCCATTCACACACAGAAGAAGGCAACGGCAAACCACTTCTGGATCATCTGCCAAGAACGTATATGAACAGGTCCCAGTCCGAGAAAAGGATGGAAGGATCCTGTCCATATGGACCTGTCGTCAGACAGAACACTAATAATAAAAAATAACAAATGTTGGGATAGTACCTTAACCTAGCCCACGGCCGCTTTCTTCCACATCCTTTACAATTCATTATTCATCCTATCATTCGACTATAAATAAGATACACGGACTGATTTCGTCGGTTTATGCAACGAGATGCGACCTCACGTTCTCCAGAAGTCAGAGATCATAAAGCATGACGTCATGAGAGCGTAGAGTACAAAGATGATCATTCTTAAGCTCGGCAAGTGACCATCTTATTGCTATCAATGACGAAAGAACATTCGGAAATTGTCGCAAATACCAAAGTTACTGATTTTCCCAGCGCCTCCTCCCCACTTCTGACCAAAATCGAATGCGATGACACCGAATCGTCGTTTGCCAAAGGTCAGCTGAGGCAAAGTAAGTAGAGAAGAAACAATTTGTACACGTTCCTCATAAATAACGCTCTTGGACTCTCGCCTGGCCGGTGATACAACGAAGCCACGTATCAGTATAAAATACGGATGGTTCATGTTTACGACCAACGAGCGTTTCCTTCATGGGGAATAATGTTGCTCTAAATCCACGGGCACGAATGGTGTCGGACACCCTTGGAGATCACTGGGCCCGATACCACCCGCTTACCAATCGTCACTTTTGCCTCCTTGCCACGACTTAGGCAGTATTGCAAGTGACGTCACTGTCTTAGAACGCTCGCTGGAAATGTCTTTTGCCACGACTCTATAAAAATTTGAAGCCGAAACTCGTCTAAATTTTTTTTTAAAGAATTCAGTCCGTATCGCCAAGACAACACACATCTTCACCGTTTCAAAGATCAACTAGTTAATGCCGCTTAAGGAGATAATCGTAGTACACAACGATAATCATAAAATATCTATAAATACAAGATACAAAACTACCGATTGTTTAAGCGAATCGTAAAAAAAAGGTTCCCCACTGGGTTTTAAATCCACGGATTTAGATAAATAAATCACTAAACAAATAACTAACCAAGCAACTCCCACTATAGTAGCAGGCACCAAATTGTATGTTTCAAGGTCACATAAAAATCGAACAATGTTGCAACACAAACAGCAGAATCCAGGCGAGTGAAGACAACTCAAAACTCGCACCGGAGCAGTCAGCATCGCTGTATTGTTGACGTAGGGCTGCTTAGGGCACAGCAAAGGAAATGGTGTCCTTCCGTGGCCTTTAAGCAAGCTATCTAGTGACGACTAAAACACTCCGGCTCTAGAGTGCACCATGAACCTTGACCTTACTGTATAAATCAATATTCCACATTTACCAATTTCACTGATTACACCAGACGCCGATAAAATTGTATGTTGCTGTTGTTTTACGAAATAATAAATACAATGTTACGTTTGATCTGCTTAATGTTTCAAAGCCGTCCACAATTCGCCCACTCGTGAATGTCTATTTGATACGGGCTTTTTAATGTCAAACCACAAATAAATATTTTATGTTCTATGCATTCGAGAGAAATTCATACTTAGGAAAATGTCTCTGATATTCGTACGAAACATGTGGACTTTGCTGAAATACTCATCATCGCAGTCATGTTGTTCTGTTGTTCCTCCATTTTGACACAGGCGTACACATGAATGGAGGTTGCACATAAGCCAAACTACAAACTGAGCTCATAACAAAATAACACGCCCAAAATAAAAAAGCGAATTATCATTTCTATGTCACGGTCTGCGTTATTGTTCTATCTTATTGAATTTTTTTTAAAAAAATCGTATATTTAAAATTAATACATTGTTTTACGAAAACTCTGTAATGTATTTATGTTGAAAAGGGCGAAATTCCCGGAACATCAAATTCTACACAGAAAACAAGGAAGTTATTACCAACTTGAAAACAACTGAAAAACTCACTATTCTATCTTCACATTCAGAAGAATCTATAATGAAATTCTATTCTGCAAGTGAAAATAATTTATATTAAATTACATTGACTTGAATGATTGACACAATTTTACGCGTGCATTTTATTAAATATTAATTTACGTGCTGAAAATACAACCTGTCGGTTCATACACTTTAACACTTTGAAATACGTCGAAAATAATTTAACCGCCTTCCAATTCGAAACAAGTATTTTGCGATGTGTAAGTAAACAAATATTTTGATCTTTGCGAATTATGTGTTCGTGTGTTTTATAAATCAGTAGTCGGTTACGTAGCAACTTCAATGGTGTTGTGTGAATTTCTGCAGAGAGAAATCAGATGGGACTGAAAACAACCCCACATCTATTTATTTTTTGAACCCTCCCCCCCTACGCGGTCTCTAACGCCCGCGATTTCAGGCTTCATTCTGTAAACCAAACCAAACCTAACCTAACCTAACCTAACCTAATCACAGCTCGCTGTAATAACAATTTACAATCATTTACCGGTTTCTGTGCTTTCGCAAAGGGTAATTAATTACAACGTGCACAAACTGCGGTCCATTCTAACCACATTTTCAAATTTTAAACATCAATTATGATTCAGTAATTCTATCGATACGCAACACAGGACAAATCAAGCAGAGTACACACAAAACGGAATTGCGTGGTTAAGAATCACTGAGAAACTGACAGCTGGTTAAGAAATCAGCAATTTTTATGGAATCCCAAAGTTCTTTACCGTGTTCGCAATAATCCCACACTGTCTCTCATCCTTAATCAGATAAATCCAGTTCACTCCATAATATCCCATCTGTTTAACAGCCATTTTAATATTATCCTCCAATCTACGCCTGTCTCCCAAGCTGCCTCTTCACTTCAGGCTGTTCAGACTGCGATGTCATTCGCATTTCTCATCTGTCATATCCCGCTCACGTCATTGGAATTTGGCGAACACTAAAATTCACCCCTTATTGCTCAGTTTTTGAACTGCTATTCTAAATAAGAACGTTTCGAAAACCCTACTCTGTTCTGTCCTTTTGAAAGAGCTAACCTCAGTTATCAGACAGACCAGTTTTAAAAATGCTGTTTTATTTTAAAAACCAGACGATAAAGAAATAACAAAAATTCATCGATACAGACCGAAATACGCCATCGTCAGAACGCTTTAAAATCGACTAAAATTCATGAAACTATTAATTACACAATTTTATCCATCCTGCTATTATTTCTTGGATCTAAATTCAAGAAATCGCATTGTTCTTAAACGTCAATCCACATATTATGTCAGATAAATGTTTTGTTTTATTCTTATATTTCCTCTTATAAATAGAGTACAGAGTTAAACGACCAAGTTAAATTACTTTTAGACGTAAGTTCAAATAATCACTTTTTATGCCAGTCAAATGTTTTTCATATTCCCTCTACTGCATAAAGTCAAGCAAGTTCAATTACACATCGCATGATGACAGCATGGAATCTCGCAAAAGTACGGCCCCGGGGCGGCAACTTAATTTCTCGGTACACTGAGACCGACCCTGGACTTTAAAAAAACTATATTACAAACACGTTTCCTTTCTACAACAAACATCTGTTACATGAAAGCGAGATTTCTCTCGTAGTCTCAGGCAAATTAAAATCTCATCGCACCTTCCTTTAATGTTCATCGTAATGTAATATTGATAAAGACTTATTACGAACACATTCAATACGTGGTCATGACGGAGGCAAGCCGGCACAGAGTCTCTGATGAATTGAATAAAGTAATTTTGTGGTAATTCTGTTCAGTTTCGTACAAAAGGAAGAAGACAGTTCAAAGCAAGAAGTGAGAAAAAACGAGAAGAAGAAGAAGAAGAATAAGAGGATATGTGGTGCAAGTCTCTTGAGAGGAAATGCAGGTCACACGATAGTCAATTTGCCTTCGGTGTTCGCTGACCAGGGAAAAATCTGAAGAGACGATAGACAAGCAGTTTTATTATACCCCAGACTATTTGCCGAGAGGAAAGAGATTTTTATAGTCCTGGCATACATCCAAGATCATAACAGTCTTCCTTTATTTCTATCTCACTCCTCTCATTTATAAAGACACACAGACTTATTGACAAACATATCAGCGTGTTTGTCCTCTCCAATAAATTTGTATACGACCAACAGCATTGAACGAAATTCTGTATGCACGTAACCGCAAATCACTCCGGCTCTGTACTTTGATTTCCTACTATCAATTGCTTATTTATAAACCAGCGTGGATAACTCGCGGCCCACGGGTCACATCCGACCCTAGGCAACCTGTAACGAGGCCAAAGAAATTATTTGTTAATTTGCTGATTTCTTGTCTATACTCCGAAGGATTTAAAAATCGTAACTAGTCTGCTGCTTTAACTAAAAGTGTCACACATAACGCTGACTTCACATCCCTACCGTAACATTTAACTTTTACATGCAAAAACTGTATCAGATATAAGCTGTTGCGGGAAAATTTTTAAAATAATATTTAAATTCACATTAATTTCTGTACATTTCAATAATACGTTAATGACAAAGAAAATTACTGCTAAACTCACTGAATCATAACAAACTAAGTAATCAAATGACTGCCAGTCAAACTAACGGCCAAACGACCTGACGAATTGACCAAAAAACAAATGTGGCTAAATTATAAACTATCTGAATGCTTGGGTAACTGACAAACTGACTAAAACTCACAGAGCATGATGCGAGAAAAAAAAATTTCATCTAAAGAATCTGAAAGAAAAGAAACCACTTGGCAGACCAAGGACAAAACCAAAACAAATTTTAAAAAGAGCATAAGGTCGTAAGGCGAGCACAGCTGGCTCAGAACGAGGTCAAGTCAAATAGTAATTAATAGACGGGGCATTTCCTGGCTACCTGAGCGACTATCGGCCTGTCAACATGGCGTGTCACGGTTCAGTCTTCTTTAAAGTCGATAATCATTAAACTGCGTGCACACCGTCCGGAAGGTGCATGTCCATGCTCACAAAACCACGTCATTCTACTGTAATATCAGTGACAGTTAATACCAAGTATACACACATCTGATATCACGTGTCTTCAGTGAAACTCCCCACTGCTGTATCTCAGATCTACACTGACTGCTCTAGCTTCAATAAAACCGGCCGCGTCTGATTACACTCTAACAAATGAGAGCTTGCGTCAGCATCACGCCATCCCACGCAAGCAGCAGCCCTTCTGAACAGCCGGGGCACATACCTCGCGGTCCTCAGGGAACACGGCGCTGTTTCAAAGGAAAAGTGAACCTAGCAGCACCAGATTTATAAACGTTTGTCTCATCGGATTATTAGACTCCAGGTTAAAATCTCAGCCAAGACAACGTCTATCCTCACAGGTCAATGCAAAGGTCGGGAAAGTATCTTAAGGAAAGAACTTTTAAGTTAAGAAAGCAAATTAAGCCATGACTGCTCCATTACATACCTTCCTCATTTTGATATTAATCAGCCTTGGATAGTATAAACAGTCTGAACTACAGACGTCGTTAAATAAACCACAAGTAAATAAACATCGGTATAAGCTGCCCCGTACTGAGCAAACACCTCATCTACTGAAAACATTTATCGCATGTACATAATACTGGACCAGTCCAGCAGTTACAAAATTAAAATGGAATGTTATTTACGTAAAGATATTCCCAGCGGGTATAAATTAATTAATTTTTTCTTCTAGTGTCTCATCTGGATTTAATTACAAGGGTAATATTAGCGTCTGCGAGCTATCGGTACCACATCTGTTATTTTATAGTCCTGCTCATTAAGAATAATTAGACCAGAAAACGGCGCGGCCACAAAGGTAGCTTGTCAAAGAAAACGGACAACTGCATATTTTTATGCACGTAATTGTGAAAAGTCTCTACTGACATTTATTTCGATACGATTTCCTTCAGCCACATAAATGCTATTACTTTCGGAAATACTCCTACTTTCTGCCTTAAAAACAATGACAGTAGAATTAAAAGCATGGAGTTATTTTTGGAAACGATTAAATTATTAATTCTGGTTTCCAAAAAATTAAAATCGGACAAGGCCCTTTAAACTTGTCTTGAAAAAGCTAGTAAAGCCGAAAGATTTCTTACATTTCGCCGTGCTATATCGGCAACTTCTCCGACACACTTGTACAGTGTACAGTCTAAACAAAAGTATGCAGGCGGTGCTTTTATCAACAAAATTCTTCCATAAAGAAAATAACTGGTGTGTGTACACACAATATATATATATATATATATATATATATATATATATGTGGGTATTTACCTTGAATTTCTTACTATTCCATAAAGCAGGCAGGATAATGATTTCTGATCTCGAAATGATAACTTAGTGCAGTGTTGTCATTTAAACAGACGTCACTTTGACTCTTATTGTTATGCTTTTAAACATGATTCAAACGAGTATACGTTTCCATTTTTTAAATTTATCATAAAATAAAGTGTGCCATTAAAAATGTAAAAATCTGACACACGATGGACTCAATCTCGCAACATAAAATTTCATTATCAAATAGGCAGGCAGATTGAAAGGCGGCGCAAATGGTTTTACCGAGGTCTTAATCGACTTAAGTCATTAGATACCCCTTCAAAATGCATCATCCTGAACATGTCGAAACATATTAATAATCTGAAGTTGAAGCGAAATATGAAACACGGATTCGAAACCTGTACAGCCAATAAATACAGACAGGAGAGATGAATCCCGAGAATTATTAGTACAAACTACTTTCTAATTTCCTTTTACACGTAAACAGAGGCCATGAGATGCAAAGAGCAGTAATTAAACAGACCTACAACCATTTCTGCGCACAATTTCTACTATGAAATAACATCAATTTCCACAACCCGTATCGTCCAGTCATCACACACACATATTACAACCTGAGAACCAGTTATTTTAACATACTTACGAACAGACTAAAACGTACACTTAAGTACATCACATTCCGTCAGCCAATCTCTAGCCAGCGTAAATCTGTCACCCATAACAAGCGAAGTGAAGAATTTTCATTAAACGATAGAACAGGTGTTCCATTTTTTATCGTTTCTTTAATCTTCGTTGTTGAAATAGATTTGGTCTGCTGCAGGATAATTCGACAAAAGTTCACAAACATAAATATTTAGGTAGTGATCACTTAATGTAATGAAACATTCGTTTATATTCAGTGGTGAACTAGGGACCTGTTTAGTATAAACGTTGGTAGCATTGTGATTAATAATGTGCAGATTACTGCTTCCACATTCGGCCCTGAAAACGGAGACGGCGTGTTCCTTCCAGAAGGTCAGGATCTACCTATGAGTCAACATGGCGTCGCAACTCAGAAGAACAACGTCGTCAAACTGTTCCCTGCCTTCAGTACTGTACTTTTAGGTCAGTTTTTATCTTTCCTTATCTCTCTCTCTCTCTCTTTCCATTCACTTCGCTTTCCTGCCCCAACTTTCACCGAGTGACAGAACACGCGAAAGTCCGTGCACCGGAGGGCGTTCGCTTCACCCGCCAATCTTCGCGTGTATCCGAAGAGCCTTGCAGGAAGCATATCTGCCCCTAACAAACGAACAGACATCGGTAAATCTCTCATTTTAGTTCCCGGGGCTGTCTTCTGTAATGCTGTGGTGTCGTAAAAACTGGTCGACGACCACTCCGTTCAATATTCTCCCAATCTCCGCCCCCCGGTGACACTCGAGTCAAGGTCATTTCGTTGCTAGGCCGCGGCTAACATCAGCTGCGCAGAAGCTATGCATATGCGAACATGACGTATTCACGAGAAAAACGTTAGCTTATTCTTGAACAATACTTCGCATCGAAATCGTTAATTTGAAATAATTATCATTGTGCATCCTGCCAAGGAATTACCGAATAAGACAACAACACACCGAATGAAAACACAACTTCTGTGACTTCAAGATCGTTGTGGAAATCTGTCGTAAAGCTGTTCTGTACGTTCTTCCACCAAAAGCTACAAAAGAGAAACGTCTTTGTCTTGTTGCGTTGATAACCAAAAACTGTTATAGTTAGGATTAAATTTTAAACGAAACACCCTGTATAACCCACATTTAGATAAAGTTCAAATTATAATTTTTCATAAATATCCCAATGGCGAACTTCCTGTACAGAACAAACAATATTAATAATTATTCCACTCACACGTGTTTTGAATGTATTAAAGCTTCAATAACGCGGATAATCCAGCATTTGATTCTGCTGATCTCGATAATTACAAAATGTGTCAGAGAGGAACTTTGGCGACATGGTTCAATTAAAGGCTTTGTGGGCATCACAAGGTCTCTCGTAAACGTGTACCTGAAACTCGCACGCAACACCAGCACACGTCGTGTGCGACGAACTGAACCAGATTTAACAAAAACGGAGCTCAGGCCTTCTTGATTAGCTGGTGGAGAAGTACTGTCCCGCATTTTACGAGACCCGAAATTTCATTACCATGTTCAAAACAGCCAATCAACGGAGAGTAATCTGGATCAGCTGAATCCAATCCACAAACATCATCCTACTTAAACTTACAAATACACTGGCGTCTCCTACGGTGTCTCCCCCTCAGAATTTCGCGTAAACATAATGTGTCACACGTTTCCAATCTTCCTCTTTCCGCGTGGTAAGCCCATAGGCCTATCAGTGATAAATAAATAAATAACACCAGAGAAAACCTTATGTCGCCTAATCTGCAAACTATATCGCAGGATTAGCAGAGAATATAAATTAATGAGATCTGAGGTTGAAGGTGGTATGTTCCTCTGAAACGTTGGCATGTATCTACAAATCCACATCTGCAGTCAGGAGTGTTGTTCGTCCTCGTTTTACCACGAGGGAGTTCCTTAGTTAATTAATAAAGCAGTTAGTAACTTAGCTAGCCTGATCGTTACTCCGTTACTTAGTAACACATGCTTTGTTGTAAACTTGCCAATTTAATACTTTGCTTATCACTTAGTCCTTTGGTTACTGTAATTCGTTGGTTTGAAAGTTAAAGCCAACATTTGTAGTGAAGTGGTCGCGTATCTTGGGCTGACTGACAGCGGTCAAACGTTAAGATATTCTGGTAGCTTAGTTCGCTGCAGACACGAAACTGTGTGATTCATCAGCCCAGTAATGATTCTGCTGAATAAAAAAGGCCTACACAGCCAAATCAGTATGCGAGTTGGAAAATTATTACACATACAAAACATGCAAGGTTCAAAAAACGTAATCTGCTACTCGATATTTCGTAAATAAATGGGATAAAATTCCATATAAACCTCGTTTCATCACTTAAAAAATTAGCGCACTTCGAAAGTTCAAACACACGTTAAGTAAATATGACATAATTGTGAAAAAATACACGTATAATTCAAAATTATAATATTATATAAAAACCACAGTAACATTTGTAACATCCAACATCGTATCCGGGACAACCGAACGTTGCATTTGAAATGAGCATCTTTCATGGAAAGTTATACCTTAAAACCGAACAGAAAACATTCATGACTCAGTTAACAAACTGTCTTCTAGGATGTCAAGCTGTGTAGTCCCGCATAAGTTTACCGATGTTTCGAAGATGCTTGCTACCTCCATCAGCAGAGCGACAACAACATTGTCTTTAGTTGAAACCTTCATAAATCAAGAAGAGAATAAATTACAAACACAAACGATTAAGACGTGCATAAAACTCACTGTTTGTAGACGCAAAAGTGCGGACGATCCAAATCGAAAAGACGACGACGGAGATGAAGAGTGGCGTAAGTTGACCAGAGGACATGATGAAACAGAATAATAATAAGCAGATGGCAATTCCCACGGCAGTGTGGAAAATGCTTGTTTACAGTTACGGGTCGCGTTCCCTGAAAAAATACAAAAAAAAAGACTCAGCATTATTGGAAGACCTGGTATTTCCCTGCAAACTACGTAAAGTGCAAAATCGAAGGATGTACCGACGTTTCGTACAGGTCTACCGCCTCCAATTACAGCTACTTATAATTATTCAATGTCAAGATTTTTTCCATCGTCTGTTCTTTAAAACCACGATGTTTCGGAGGCTGGTTCTGTCTCCGTCTTCAGGTGAGAGGTACCTACTCTGTTGGGTCCCTTACATAAGCTAGTATCTGTCACTGGACAATATAAATCGTGCAATTATTTCAACTTGTCCACCCAAGTACAGGTTCTGTCAGTAGATGGAAAAATTCCTGACAATAAATAATTTTAAGTGTAAACTACCGTCGTCAAAACCATTTAGAATTGAATTACAAATACCTATATTCTGCATATAGCTGCATAATTTTCATCCGACACTTCGGGAGATTCAAAACACTTGATTCTACAGACTCCCCAGGACTGTGTAAAAAAAATTACGCGTTTCTACGTCAGAGTTATACATTTCGAGAGCAAACTGTGTTGGTGTCTTGGTAACAACCTAACAGCATGTTTACAGAGCAATACATAAACGTCAAGACAAATGACACGCACGTTCCACACAAAGACTGGGCGGTATAATGTACTAATGTATACCATATTAATATATTTCATTTCAAAAAACTTCTTGCATTTCTAAGTAAAAGTAACGTAGATCTATGTCCACGTAATGACGCAAAGAGGCAATTTAGGTATGGAACACATCTCATCACGTCACATCGCTTGTTATGTAAACAGAAAGTGTACACATAGGAATATATACAGCGAAATTTTCATGTCGTTAATACGGAGCGGCTTTTAGGGGAATCGGGGATGACTGTAATGAGTCCACCCCTCCACATCAGAAACGAGGTAGGCGTGTTCCACTAATGACCATAAATGGCCGACGATGACATTATTTCGCCAATAACTCGCGTCCTATTAGGTTCAAGTTGCTAAGTTGTTTTAAACGTGTTTTAGTGAGTGTGTGTACTACACCCACGATACACTTACATTCACTTTATATTAAGGCATTCGAATACGTGGTCCATAATTTAAGTGGACCAGTCAGCCTGAACACGTATCTCGCACTAAAGCCAAAAAGAAGGGGGGACTTCCTATATAATAAAACGTGACTGATATGATAAACAGAATTTAAATACTTTTTTTATGCCCCACTGATATTTCAATAGGCAGTTAACCCAGCTCTTCCAAATAGTCTACAGAGTAACGTAATACCTAGGAAGTTTCGGAATTTTTAAGGCGATAATAATTGCTTTCGTTCTGACTTTTTTTTTTCATTTTTAGTGTTCTGTCTGACGACAGGTCCATATGAACAGGATCCTTCCATCCTTTTCTCGGACTGGGACCTGTTCATATACGTTCTTGGCAGATGATCCAGAAGTGGTTTGCCATTGCCTTCTTCTGTGTGTGAATGGAGTAATTGTTGGGATGCCACGGAGAAACCGGGGAAGCCCCCGGAGGAAACCTCCGCGTTGCCTAGACCACGGCCTTGCCCAACACACCGCCGGGAATCGAACCCGAGACCCCAGGATTACAAGGCCAGAGTTCTAACCGCTAGACCACCGATACGCAAAACTATTTCAGGTTTTTTACACAGACGCGCACAAAGAGTGTTTGACAATAACGCACGGAGAAGAGCATGTGGAGATAAGAAATACGGATCTCGTGGGTAGCTCCAGGCCCGCGGGCAGTTTTACCCACTACCGTCTAAGATGATGTCGCAAGACAGAGGTAAACATGCGTCTTGAAAATAATCATTGGCAAGCATTGAGAGACGAGTTGCCGTGCTACCTTGCTCTGGAGTGCTTTTATATGTAGCAAACCCCTTTCAGCATCCCGCTCTGCTCTGGAGACGTCAACTTTGATAAGTGATAGGGCGATTTGCTACGTCACTTCACTAACTTCAGTATCAGTCTTGCAACGAAATTCTGAAAGCGATGAATGCGCGTATTCACAGCGGCAGGTGAGTACAAAGGAGAAGGAAAGTTGAGATCCGAGGTTCTGACACAGATTGTCCATGGCAGTCGTCTGGGCTGACACACCGTATGGACTTCCAGGAGTAAATCAACGTTTCGGGGGAATATATTTCCTCCATCTTCGGGGCGCATAGGTCCTGAAGACAGAGGTAGTAGGTGCCTCCGAAACGCTTGTGCCCACGGCGTCACAGCCCGGACGACAACAACGGACAAACAACTTGATTCTGTGGCAACTTTCGATGCGGTTCGGTAAATTTAAAAATATGATAGTCTTCATGGTGTCCTGTAATATAAAAATGTCGTCGATCGCTAGTTACAGCTCTTTACGATTATTATCGGGGTTTCTTAAGTGGGGTGCTGACCGCCGAGGAGCTCCACTGACAGCCACTTACATTTACTGGCGTCAGAATTACCCATATCTAAAAGTACGTCCTCTGGAGAGAAACACTTTAGTCGAAAATGACATAACCGGGTGCATGTTACCTGCTTTATTATGGAGAGTTATTTATGCAATTATTTATCTCTCTTTCTGTCTCTGTCTAAATTATTAACTTCTTTATTTCGTCTCATTTTCATTTTACTTTCCTCCTTATATCTCTTTCCAGTCGCTTCATAACCTCGGAAGTTGATTCAGGGGCCTAAAACAACCGAATGGAAAACCACTAACAAGAAAAGTGATCTTCAGTCTCCGTAGCTTCTCCAGGAAAAAAAGAGCTTCTTTAATCAGCATCGCCATGAGCACGCCATCTGCCATAATGAGTAGCTGACTGAGAACACGGCGCATCTAATTCTGGTTCTCCCTCCAGGTGTGCTGCCGCAGACACAGAGATAAACACTTCTAATTCAAAAGGTAAACATCTGTGTTCAGTACGAAATATGAGAACTTTCACCTCTGAGCCAAGGACGGGGAACATTTCCGCTCTTTGCATACGAACAGAGCTGAGGCTGTCGAATCCAGATTTTTAGGATTTCACGACTGCGATTACGGAAATTAAAAGTCTTCTGAGGGATATTGCGCCGTGTAGTGTCGTAGAAATTGATTGACGTTTCATAGATGCCTACTGTCTCCATCGTCAGGGCGATAAGTCACGGACTAATATCTCATAACACAGTCATCTTCATAGTCCCTGCAGAAATATACGCAAACGTACCGATAATTAAGTAACAGGAGATTATATCAGACCGATACGAACAAAATTAGATTAATTTGAAAGATAAATTTCATCTAAATCAGTTCACTAATTTATGCAGATGAAACATGCGATCACAGGATCTGATACCTCATTATCGTGCGTTAATTATATGCACGTCGGTTTTCTAATATGTGTACAATGGTATCTTGATCTTCATATGTTCGAAATATGGCGTATTCCAGCGGCGTCGGTTTTTCAAATAAAGTTTAATATGACATCCCGAGGTCTACTTGTACAGGACACGGTACCTTGCAAGAATGCCGCGACGCTCGGCGTCGATTTTCTGTGTGTTCAAAAGCAATATAATAAAGCCATTAGAGATCTTCGAACTGTGGGCGGCATAAACCGATATTTGGCTGAGACAGTCTTCTGAAAAACAGAACCTAATAAACGATTGATTGAGCTGGTTCACGCATAAAACAACAAAAAAACCTGTTTCCAGTATAAAACAAACTACGAGCGGCGGACAGAGGGAGAAGGCATCCTGTTATAAGTCGTCGTTTAATGGTTTCGCGAACAAGACGAGCGTGCGCAGGTCTGACAACTTTCCGGAACCAGAAAAATGGACACTGCCCCATCTCCACAAACATACAAGTGCCAATTTTTTCAATTCGAGTACAGGATTTAAAAGAATTGTCCCGCAATCCTCGATACAGGCCATGCAATTGCACATGGGGGAAAACAAAACACAATCACAGTTCATAAGGTAGTATATTTGCGTCACATTGTGAATAAGGTTAATATTTTAATATTTCCCGTCAAATCACAATTTTAATAAGATAATAAAATATAAAATATTTAAAATATCATTTCAAGTTCCGCATCGAATGATCGATTTACTAATTGTAATACTTCTAGATGTCTTCCGCTAGACACGTCATGTCTCTATCAACTCATCACCGACTACGAGGCTCGTCCACAAAGTAAGTTTCCCTGGGGCCGTTTACAGAAACAAAACACAATTTCATGGAAATATTTATTGCAACAGATACAGCAAGTGTCCAGCTATTTTTCAACATACTCGCCACCGGAATATTGAACATCAGATGAACCACGCCATATAAAAAACAATACCTTCGTTCTAATATATAAGAGTAATCTGATAAGAACATTTCAATAAACTGCATAACATTGTAAATAATTGTAATTCGAGTTTTAAATTTACCAATCTAATTTATACCTGAGGACGGTTAAATATAACCGAAAAATGTCGTAAGAGACGTTCCAATTTGTAAATCGATCATTCGATGCGGAACGTGAAATGATATTTTAAATATTTTATATTTTATTATCTTATTAAAATTGTGATTTGACGGAAAATATTAACAATCACAGTTGTAACATCTAAGTTAAATAAACCCCTGACTATTTTCTGGTCTGACTATCGATACATCATTACATCATCGACTTCAGTGCATCAATATTAGCGGATTTGAACAAATAAACTCCTTGGCGCCGTTCAAATAACTAGAATCCGTACGTGGGCCAGATTAAAACTCCGGAATGGTCCAAGATTTGGAAAGATGAATGAGAGAAGAAAATCCTTTCTCCGACTTTCACATACAAGAAATTGCATCGGGTTACAAAGATTCACTATATTACACTGAGTTACAGAGACTGAAAGCAAACATAGTAGGTTCGAATCCAGAAGACGATTCTCAGAGGAAAATAACCTGGCGAGTACGTACAAATAGTTGGTTTGACACGAGACGAGAGATGTTGGCTGATCGCTATGATTGATGTAAAGGTCAGCCACATTTGGTTTCAAGTCACGTGTACTGCAAACATTAGGCGATCAATCACATTGCAACAGAAGGAAAGGAAATTCAAAAACCCAGAGTGACAGGGAACAGTAAATGAACAAAAGACAGAAATGATCTGAAAGTTACAAATCAGCGATTGCACGAACAAAACATCGTCTTCAGAAGCTGATGATCGCTGCTCAAGAAATTCCTCACAGGCGTAAAAGGCGAGTGAAAGTAAACTTTCACGCGGTCGTCCTTGTTCCGTCAGCTGCTCCACGAGGTAATACGAAATTAATAAGTCTGCTTCTGAACAACATGGCGACCAGCGGGAAAATGCGAACAGGTGGAGATTTCGCGTGCATCCTTGCCTGCGTTTGCGAATGATCTGTCCCCTCTCTCTCTACTACTGGCTGCCATCTTGAGCTTTACGCCAGGGACCGTCAAAATGTGGGTCCAATCCTTTAGCAAATGTGTGTAGTACAAATAATAGCATAAAAAATTAATAAAACAAAAATGTTATTACGAACACGTGGGCAAATTTTATTCGTTTCGCGTCTTTTAGTAACTGCTCCGTTCCTCAATAGGAGCAGCACATTCGAGGCCGATTACCCACGTTAATCCGGAACGCAAACTTTCAAACGTGCTGAAATAACTTCATTCATGCAGAACCTAAACTCTCTCCTCCCATTTTCCTCAAACTTCAATGCAAAGGAAGGTTTTTTTTCAAATTAAAAATGCACGCCCAAGATTGCGCGGGAAATGTTTGCTTTGTGAATTAAAACGCCGTCTGAATCACGGACTGCTAAATTTATTACGTGGCGTTTGTGGCGACAGAGACGCAATACAGTCGTCTGAAAATAATGGAAATTAGAAAAATAGAAAAATGTTAATATGGTACACGCAGTGAACCAAAACTATATTTCTCCAAACTCACAAATATTTCTTTATCTGTGCGAAATTACAGGATAAAACCACGACAAACAGACAAAAAACATTTTTAAAAACTGTTCTCCTTGTTCCAAGTTGCAAATATTCTTAACTATGTGTAAATTATCAGATAAATAAATTATCAGGCAAATTAATTCTCTAATAAACGTTTTAATATTATCCTCATATACGCTCTTATATTTCCAAAAAATTGTTTCATCCAAAAACTGTCACAAATTTCGTATTTTCCCGCGTCTTCTACACATTTCACCCAAGATATATTTCTTTACTTAATCGCCTTAACAACATTAGGCAATGGATGCAAACTGCAAAGCTCCTCGTCGTGTAATTTTCTACACTTTTAACATCGGATAGCCCGTCCAGTCTTTCAACTAAACTACAGAAATCATATAACAACAAGACGAGAAAATTATCTTCAATTGTGAGGAGGCAAGAATTTGGAAGGAACATGTCGTGGTCTATTCGAGGCATCCACCTGGAAAGACTGAGAAAAATACCGCAAAGCCTGAATAAGGACTGCCAGTAGAGCAGGCGATATTCGAACTGGGTACCTTCGGAATAAAAGTCTTACCGAGCTTCGAAGTACGTATAATCACCGAGAACATTTGAGTGAAGAATGGACACCCCTGTCTGCTCTTATTCCACTGCCAAATGCATTTTGGAAGAGAGAAAAACAGTCCAGGCTGGAAGCTGACCATTTGCGCCAACTACAAGTTACTCAACACTCCCGCGAGTTTGCATGCAAATTTTAATCTTATGTAAATTACAACTCTGCAAGCTAACCGGGTTGAGAGATAAGCTTTTAAAATTTAATAATGAAGAGAGGGATAATAAGACCAGAACACGATCGCACGTGTTCAACGCTGATAAAATATTTGGTGGAAGATCAAAGTGTAAAATGTATGAATAACATTTAAAATAAATCTTAAAAAGCAGAGTTGACCAGCTGCAGAACTATGAGCTTGTCAACAAGAGCGTTGATTTACAGAACCCAATTAAAGTCGTCGGGATGTTTTAATTTTAAGAAACAAACTAGTAAATGAAGATATCCGTCTTCTGGGTTATTGCGCTGTGTAGTCTGGTCGATGTTAACCAACGTTTCAGAGGTCATACTGCCTCCGTCATCAGGGCGCCCTGATGACGGAGGCAGTATGACCTCTGAAACGTTGGCAAACATCGACCAGACTACACGGCGCGACAACCCAGAAGACAGAAATCTTCATACTCTGATGACGGAGGCAGTATGACCTCTGAAACGTTGGCAAACATCGACCAGACTACACAGCGCAACAACCCAGAAGACAGAAATCTTCATACTCTGATGACGGAGGCAGTATGACCTCTGAAACGTTGGCAAACATCGACCAGACTACACAGCGCAACAACCCAGAAGACAGAAATCTTCATACTCTGATGACGGAGGCAGTATGACCTCTGAAACGTTGGCAAACATCGACCAGACTACACAGCGCAACAACCCAGAAGACAGAAATCTTCATACTCACCGCTGTGAGAACCTCAAGTCTTACAAACTAGTAAATGTTATATTTGAGGTTTTCACAGCGGTGAGTATGAAGATTTCTTTCTGTTGTTGCGCTGTGTAGTCTGGTCGACGTCTGCCAAATTTTCAGAGGTCACACTACACGGCGCAACAACCCAGAAGACAGGAATCTTCAAACCAGTAAGTGCATTAAAGAGATTGTTTGGCATCACTGTTGCTTCGCATTCGGGAAATCTCGGATTGAAATCCAGGCTCAGAAACCTGAAAACATCAAATTCTTCGTCGTTCTCCAGAGTCCATTTAGGCAACTGTCGTGAAAAAACACCAAGTCGGTCACAACCACATGCTTCCGCGCCATCTGCAATTCATCATTCACAAACCATCCTACCATTCCACGCATAATAACCGAGGGAGTGGAAAATCATCATTAAAAGATAGTTTTATAATCTTACCTTATAACATGAGCACCCTGTGTGTGAGCAATGGAAGCAGGTGGATTAGAAGTTTAGTTTTGTGTGGTAGTTCTTGAAACATCCTTCTATACACAACGCTGCCCCACATTTACTACACCAATATTTAGAATCTCTCCTCTTTCCGTGTTTCGTACACACCACACATTTCCTTTGAGGTCTTGCCTTCTTTGCTGTGGGAGGAATACGGTCCGGGAAATGTCGTTCTGAGAGTCTCTTAGGTGGGGGCTCAAGTGACGGACGGCCGAATACAGGACGCGGAACACCAGGACCGTGTTTTTCCACGAGGCCTTGGGCTAATGAAATTCTGAATCTTAGGGTGTCTATGTTTTTGTTATTTGGAACACACCGATACATGACCATTGCATTATGTATTGCTACATTGAGTAGTCTCTTGAACAATGTCATGTACCACTTTGTTCCTCTCTTTCGCTCTAGCAAGTAAGGCTGGAGCATCTGATCCTTCATATCCACTCCCAGCATGTGTTTGTTGTAGTCACGAACAACCACAGGCTTTGTTTGTTCTTGCTTTGCTGTATTTATAGTCACACAGATATCATGTTTGTGGTATGTAGATATCATGGTGACTCGCCTCTTATCTTGCCACGCGAGAACTGCCACATCTCCAGAGTGTTGACCACAGTGCTCTCCTTTCTTCAATTTCATATTCTTCACTGCAGGAGGGACATTTTTCCAGTTAGGACGTAAAGTTCCAACACAGTCTGTTTTTTTAGACTTTAAGAACCGAGCCAAATGTGGTGAATTATAAAAATTGTCCATCCACACTGTGTGTCCACGACCAAGAAGAGGTTCTAACAGTTTGACTACAATTACTGCAGTTTTGCTTGTTTCTGCAGTCACAAACTGATTCGTCAGTTCCATGTCTTTTCCAGTATACACGAGAAAAGACCACACATAGCCAGAGCTAGACTCGCATAGTTCAAACGTTTTTATGCCCAATTGAGCAGCCTTGAGGGGAATGTATTGTTTGAAAGACAAACGACCTTTCCACAGAGTCAAGGACTCGTCTATCGAAATGTTCTGGGATGGAAGATATAAATTTTGAAACTTGTTATTTAGGTGCTGAATGACTGGATAAATTTTGAAAAGTTTGGGAGGTCCTTGATATTCATGTTCCTTACTATTATCTACAAAATGCATAAATTTGTTTATTACCTCTAGTCTTTCCAGAGGTAAAGTCTCAGGAAAAAACGGGGTGGACAGCAACCGGTTCTTTGCGTAGTAAGATTTAAGGGTAGGTTTTTGTACAATGCCCATCAACATAAATAGAGCCAAAACCACGTACATTTCGTCCACTGTAACATCTTTCCACTTCCTAATACTAGAGCGAAATGTGAGAGGATGGGCACTTTTAGAAATTTCCTGCTGAGCATATCTGTTGGTCTCATCTACAATCAGCTGTACAAGAGGTACATCAAAAATGTTCTCGAATGAACTCACGACATCTAGTCCAGCAGTGTCGAACTGGGGACCATATACATTACAAAATGTTTCTCGTGATGCAGGAAATGAGTCTATATTTTCCCACACAAACTTACTGGACACCCCTCCCAATCCTACGTGTACGATTTCTTCCTGTATTTCCTCACTATCATTATCACTCTCACTATCACTAATCACGTGAGTTCCAGGAGTCACAAACTGTGTATAATCATTGTCAAATACACCATCATCGTCCGAAGTATATTCACTTACACTTTCGTCTTCTAAAACTTCATTTAAAACTTGTATTTCTTCGAGCTCCATGAAAGCACAACTTGTTGAAGGGCCAGCCATGATGACTATGAGGTCACGCATTTATATTTAGACTCCCTGACACAGCCGGATGAAATGTAACCTTGTTGCCACATGAACAGAGAGCTCGTTCTTTTCACAACAGGCGTTAATAGTTCCATACCTATGGGCTGTAAAAATTAGGCTTACAGCCGGACGTAGGGTACACGTCGAACGGCAGATGGGATCGGCACTTACGTTTCGACACGAATCGCGAAATGTGAATAAAATAAGCAAGCGATTGACTTCTTCTACTTTAATGGTTCCTGGAATACAGATACGTATTCTGGCCAATGATAAAGAATACAACGAATACAGATACAAGCTTGTCTTGTGGCAGGAACACATAACAGCACAAATCAAAACAAGGCTTCCAAGAAACGAGTGTAGCATGACAAGTTTAAGAGAAATGAGAGACAAAGAAGTTCTTAGTTCTAAGCATCTCAAGTCTCGTGATATGGCAACCCCGCAGTAGTCAAGACCTGCTCCCTACATCTGTTATCTTCCCTTCCGTTAGCCCTTATACCTGCTGGTCAGCATACCACTGAGACTTTATCGCACCACACAAGCATTTCTCGTCTGGGTTATAGAATCTATCCCTGCCCCAGCGAACGTGAAAACTGGGTTCAAATATCGGGGAGGACGCTTTCTGAGGCAGAGCCGTTAAATGAATCAGAAAAGGTTCTGGGAAGAACGTGATCTGATTGGAGTGACAGAGGAAAACCACAAAATATCAGATTATAAGAGAATAAGTAACAAAAATTAATTTGTCAAATAAAAATAATGAATATTCGAGTGGATTGCCAGGTCGCTGTTTCTAGAAGGACGGACAGTGGGCTACAGCTTCCTGTTTGGAAATCTTCTAACACTGTGTGCATGTGCTCCAAAAATATTAATGTACGAAGTGGACTGGAGAAACTTCCAGGAAGTTGTTAGCACACAGAATCATTTTATGACAGACTTCCGGTCTTTTCCAGGAAATTCTTTGCTCAGTTAGGTCGATGTACAGAACTGAAGAATTGATTGAACGGACACAATTGCTACAAGGCGAGAATCTGTGCATTGTTTATTTAACGACACCATCAGCAGCTCAGATTATATTGCGCTGAATAATATGATAATTAATTAATAACGCAATTAATGGTTATTCATTTCCCGTCCGACGCTAAAAATTGACAGCACGTGAGACAGATTCACTTACTTTGAAGTGAACTGGCATAAATAAATAAATAAATGACAAATTGTTTCCCAGACGAAACTCGATCTTATCCCGTATCTAGGCAACCAAGAAACTGTCATGTGAACCTGGAGACTCCCGTTGATGGGTAGTTCCTTACTACTATTTTATTTTTAAAGCTGTTGGAAGACGTCAGATGTCGGAGAACATGTGTGAGGCTCGGCGTCACACGACCCCTTAATCTTGTGAAACACGATATACCATGGCTTCTTTCGTATTGGGGGGGGGGGGGGCGCCATCTTGTTAAAAATAAATCAAAACCCGTGCATTAATACCCCATTCACTTATCTATTTGCTTGTACAGTCTTGCCGAAATGGAACTTTATTTCCTCTCTTTACCCTAAAGAAATAAGATGTGAACACGGTGTCTGTCTGTATTGAAAGCACCAAAACAAACATCAAACAGACACGGTCCGCGTACATCTTCACAAATCACCAAACACAAGTTCTGATCATCAAAAAATACTAGAAACTGCATGCATGAATGGGTCCTATTTCCGGAAGACGCTCTTCGTGTTCAGTTTGAAAAAGGTGGAACAATCCAAAATTCAACAGTGACATTTTATCATTTAAAACGCGCCCCTCCGTTGTTCTCCGTCGTGTTTTATCGCTCCAGTAAACTCCGTTCAGAAGTTTCCAGTTACATATCGCCAGCCCTTCCAAACGAGAACTAACGTGTGGAAACAATCTGGAAATTTAAGCCGTCCCCGAAACACCTCCAGGGACTCTCTGACAGAACTATAATTATCACGGCTACGAGCATTACTGTTGGTAATACGCAAAACAGTTTTCGGGATCAGTTAGTAGACTCATCGGTAAATTCCAACGTTTCGGAGAAATAAATTTCCTCCTTTATCGGGGCTGAAGTGACATTGTTAGGAAGGAATAATCCCTTCAATTCAATTCCCAGTATTGCCACTTCAGCCCTAGAGATGGAGATATTATAATTCTCCGAAACGTTGGCATATGCTGACAAGCCTCAAATAACTTCCATGATACTCTGATCCATTTTATCCAATTCAAACGCCTGAATACGCCTATAACCACGCATAATCGATAACGACTTCTCAACAATCGAAACAAGTGACAACAGTACTAATGGAAAATAACCACGCATAATCGATAACGACTTCTCAACAATCGAAACAAGTGACAACAGTAGTAATGTAAATAAACAGCCTTCAACAGATGGCACGCACAATAATTAAAATTAAATTAAGTAACAACATCGTACGAACCGATAAAAGACACGACGTTACTTCATTACTGCCAAACGGATTGCGATAAAACGCAGTCGATTTTGAATTTAAATTGACATAAAGATGACAAGAACAGGAGCTTCGTTTTATGTTTTAACGCCTTCAGGCGACAACGAATCGTGTTTGTTTCTGTTAATGCAGGAATTAAGCTCGCAACTGTGTTAGAACGGACCACTTCGCCCGTAGTTACACGGAGATCCACTCAATTATTAAGCGTCATCTCACTTTCCCTACTGAAGAAAATAATGAAATGAGTTCAGGAACATAATAAAGGTTTTGCTTGCCATACACGAACTCATTAATACTTAATTACGACTGCAAATATTACACAAATTCAGATAAAATTTAAATCAATTTCGTTAAAACACATACAACGTAAAAACAGCGCGATCATTAATTAGGTTCACATTTCAAGTTCTCACGGAGGCGAGTCTGAAGATGGCTTTCTTCTGGGTTGTTGCACCGGGGATTTCAAAGTTGCCTACTGCCTCCATCATCAGGGCGATGAGAATATTAATCAGGTGGCGAGTATAGGCTGTTTGCTAGGACATGAGCTATGGCCTTGAGATGTGCAGTGCATTTCCACCCCGAACAGTGGGTGGGGTGAACTCAGAGCTCAGTTGCAAGGCAGAAGCGACCGAGTTCACTTCGTGTGGTAAATTCCATTTCAAAAACATTGACCCATTTTTAATAGGCATTTCATATTCATCGCTGTTTCTACTCAGCACGAACAGAATGCAAAGCGTGGGCAGAGGTGTAAAGAAAATAGGGGGACGTAAAGTCGTTACAGAAATGAGGGGCGACCTATTATCTACATGGACGAAACGTACATTCACTCCTCACACACGAAAGGACATGCCTGGGGTGATGGTACAAATGCAGGTCTACTTGCACCCGTCTCCAAAGGACAGCGAGTCATCATCGTACACGCTGGCAATGAAAATGGCTTCATTCCAAATGCTTTGTTAATGTTTAAATCGGGGACAAAATCTGGAGATTATCATCATGATATGAATTTTGACAACTATGAAAGATGGCTCAAAACGAAGTTAATTCCAAACCTTCCACCAAATTCGGTATTAGTAGTGGACAATGCAGCTTACCATAACGTACAACTTAATCCGGCTCCAACTTCTTCATCTCGAAAAAGTGCTATGATCGACTGGCTTTCAGATCGTAGCATTCCTTTCAGTGACGGAATGTGTAAGCCCGAATTGTATTCTCTAATTAAACTGCGTAAGCCACGATTCAAAACATTCAAAATTGACGCTCTACTGTCTGAACATGGCCACTCTGCCCTTCGCTTGCCGCCATATCATCCAGATCTGAATCCGATTGAACTGATATGGGGATTGGTCAAAGAATATGTCGCCAGAAAGAATGTCAGTTTCCGTCTAGATGATGCTATGAAACTAGCTGAGGAAAAGTTTAGTAGCATCACAAAGGAAGAATGGACCTCGAGGTGCAACAAATCCCGTCAGTGCGAACAGAATTACTTGCGGTTGGAACCTGTTCTTGATGACATTTCGGAACAAATTACAGTTAATTTACAAGATGGCAGTGATACCAACAGTTGTAGCAGTAGTGAGGAAAACGAGAGGGAGGAAGAAGATGCAGAAGAAGATAATGGGGAATTAAGTGGAATAGAAGCTTTGTAAAATATCTTCAGCCGCTGTAAGTAATTCAGTCTGCATTGATGTTTTTGTGTTCAGTAGTACAGAGAAAAGTGTTCTCCTCCGTTCCCCACTATCACTAGGAGACAGCGTCAGT
Source organism: Zootermopsis nevadensis (assembly GCF_977971745.1). Classification (NCBI taxonomy): domain Eukaryota; kingdom Metazoa; phylum Arthropoda; class Insecta; order Blattodea; family Termopsidae; genus Zootermopsis; species Zootermopsis nevadensis. The sequence continues at coordinate 15,651,350 of NW_028259160.1, forward strand.
ACCCTCCCTTACGCGCCGATCCATAGCTCATGTCTGAGCGAACGACTAATAAGCATCTCTGAAACGTCGGTCAATTTGTACTGGACCTCGCGGGCGTTTGCCATCCCACTGAAGGAAGGTTTAAAAAGTCATAAAATATACAAATTAAAGTTGTAGATCGCATTAAGAATACGTCACCTGCCACGTGCTCAATCACGCGGAAAATGTAATAACTCAGGAACTTCTGTGACGAACGAGCGTTATTAAACTGACACATATTCTCGGCATTTTCCATCATTTTTTTTAATACAGGAAGCTTCGGGGACTGTCTCTGCTACTATCATCAGTAAAACTTACAAAACCTACTCTGCTGTGTCCTACAGACGCAGATCAGTTCCAAAATGTAGCTACAGAGACCATTACAATAACTTCACGGCCTTGGTCTCCCACGGGTGTTCACACAGTGAAAACACGCCTCTTGATAATCAAACTTCAGTCACACAGGAACGAAAAACAGAGGTAATGTTTCTACCCCCCACTCCACCCTCGATCCTTGAAATACGACCACCTTCCAGACACAAGAGAGATCCCTTGGGAAGGTGATTTAAATAAAGTGTTACGCACTGTAAAACAATGCGGACATTCCCAGCATTTACGTTTCTCCGTTCTACAGAGTGTGCCATTTAAAACGCAGCCCGTACTACGGTGTAAAAGCAAAACCAGAGGCAGGCACACCCCAGTATAACCCCCCCCCCCCAATCCCCCCTCCTCCTCGTGAAGAGGTTCATGTGTACTAGTTGGGATTACGGCAAAAATTGAAACACCCTGTATAATTAAAATCTGCTTTCGTTTCCAACCATGTTCACGCCTACGACGTGTGGCGGTTGCATAGCCGAACTGGTTCTATAAATGTGTGTTGACATCAACAGTTATTAAGTAAGGTCACCTCCAAAGTTGCCCCAACTGTAGCCAAACTTCACGGCCTTACTCAAGTCTTCGTACTAAACAATGAATGTCGTCACCTTCAAATTTCAGCCTGTTAACTTCATGTGTGTTTAGCAAAGCGTCTGGAATGTCTGGAAACTATCCGCGCGCTCTTTCGGCAGTTACCACAGCCACCCTGAATGTCTTCAAATGATTCAAAATTAAACCATCCCAAGGAAATATTTAGTTTCGAAGACACCGATCCATGTCTGTGGCTACCTCAACTAGGTGTGAGGAGGACACCACGTTCTCTGTCCTCCTCCCCCATTTCACCTGATGACGAAAGCAGATCCAGATTTAGAAACTCTGGAATTTTATAATTTCACAATTCAGACGCTAGACGAATTCCAAAAGAGCAATTTTGCACATTATAATGCATCATAACCAGAAAGCTTCAAACTTCCACAATAAAATTCAAATCTGATAGGCACTTCTTATGAACCAAAGTACTTACGAAGTGCAGTATGTCCCATTACATTCCAACTTCAGACAAACAAACTCATCGAGCACATCACTAACTTTACTAATAAAATAACTGAAGGACAGGATAAAATTTAAATACTCAAACATAATTTCAGCCAGAGTATCCACAAACGACACCCAGACGACAGAGTCATAGCGGTACAAATATAAAATTTCATGTAACAAATTACGTTAGTTACATTCAAGTTCAGTTTTTTAACACTGAATCTCATTTGCTTAATGAGTCGACAAACCAGTCCAGAGCACTATGAAACTACTGACGAATCAGAAACCTAAATCAGCCCGACAATGCTAAATGTGACAGGCAGGCATTACGTCCCAATGAAACCTTTTCATAAAATCTGTCTCACATCAAACGACTATTTCCGATTCATAAGCATTTGAACAAAAGTGAGTTTTCAAGAGAAAGCTGACAATTTAATATTCACGTGTTTATATCTACTTTTACGTGTAGGTATGACAAAAGTTGAAGGTCGTAAGGTGAATCAGAGGTTCACTAGAACAGCATTCAAAATGGCAGCAACAGGTGATTAAAGTGAATAAAATCTTTTCAAAAAACGTCCGACAAGAAGTTATTCAAATTAGTCAGCTGTAAATTCATAATCAGTTTGTCGCATGGTCCGACCGCAAATTCTGATCTTCGAAAATGTTCCACCGATTTCGACTAAATTTAGTACTGGGTACATGCATTAGACGTCATTCGCCGAATTTAAATATCAGTCCAATAACCCGTTCTTGACTTAAATCGATCTTAATAGATTTTTAAAAACAAAAAACATGACGCACCATATTTCAACCTGTACTTTAAATCTGAACCTTCTGCAACATGGCGAATACAAAAAGACACAGGATGGAAACTATTGTCTGTCTCTGTGATGTGCGTATCCATAATGTGATTAGTCGTGCAGAACATTTGCATTTGAGACAAACGAACGCCAACAGCAATGAAGTATGCTAACACAGAGAACTCATTTGGAAAATAAAAAAACCTTTACTCCATATCGAAATACACTTCCCCACTCTCGATTAATTGATACGCAGACATCGGGGTGTGCCAGTCTCGTATCATTTGCGATGACAAGTTCAAAATTACTTTGTACTATTAGTCTACATGAATCGCTCCATCATTATTACCCTACTTCAAATATCACCCACTCCCATATGCACATTAGAACTGGAGTTAGTTTGGTGGGAATCTCTTTCTCTAAAAAAAAAAAATTACTGTACGAGAACACAGACCTACAATGGTTGCAGATCTTAAAGGATAAGACGTGTTTAAAGTCACCTCATATACTTTCAAGTAAATGCACCTGAGCACCAGTTCACTTGGTTTTACGACGTAGCACATCTGTCCTACAGGCTTAGGGGTTGGGGGGGGGGGGGAGGATTCTTCCTCTATTTGAGACTCTTACATTTCAGTTACAATCTACGAAAGTCGACCACAATGGAACGTCGCGACCAGGACGACGAATATTTTCATAGTTATGAAAAATGAATCGCAGATAATATAAGGAGAGCACACACGACATAAACGACGAAAAATGGAATTAAAAAAATAATTGAGAAATAAAGAAAGGAAGAACGGATTATTAAACTACGAGAATAATAACGAAAGAATGATATGGAAAAGTAAGAAATAATAAACACGGAAACAAAACACACGAAACAAGAAAAAAAAATTCTAATAAGAAGAAAAGAGATTAGAAAATAAGGGCAAGAGTAAGGAATAAATAACAGCGACAAAATTACACAAAGAAATTATAAAAGAATGAAACTTATGAAGAAAGAAAAAGAGAGAAAGCGCTTTGTTTTCAAACAGTGGTTCGCGTGACACAGGCAAACGGTATTTCTGGTTTCTAAAACCAAAATAATCTGCTTAAGAGCACGAAAATTTGGGCACCCATCGCTGAATTTGCAGTCAAAATAAACAATAATTATTTCGCACTGTACACAAAACGAGGCTGCTTCTGTAGGCCTAGTATCGTTGTTCCTGGAACAGAATTGCTCACTCTCTGTACATTCTTAACCATAGCGACGCTGCCAGTAGCAAGACGTACCAAGATCTCTTCATCCAAAAACAAATTATAATCAACACCCTCATATCCTACTTCCGTGTTTCAATTTTAATATTATCCTCCGACCTAAATCGTTTTCCCATCAGTACGCTGCTGTAACATTTTATCCAATAAGTGCATTTCCTATTACATCACGGGCACAAATCATATCGCGTTATATCAGGAATTCGGTGTGCTTAAATACAGAATATAACACTTTGAAATTCCTCATACGCAGAGTTCTTGATTTTTCTGTTACGTCATCTTTATTTGGTCCAAAACTCTCCTCAGAATGTTGTTCTAAAACGCCTTCAATCTATGTTAAAGCCTGACACAGAATAAATCGTTTACTGTGTAAAAGGTTGTTCCATAAGCCACAAATTCACTTTCACTCGCCTTTGGTTATGAAAATCTCCTGACCCCTTTTCTCTGCGGCAAACTGCAAAATCGATACGACATGAGTCACACTTTTACACAGCATATAAATCACCTTATTCGCCGCTGATGTAGTTTTTAGGAGAAAAATTGTATACATTTTATGAACGTAATTCTCATACCCGGGCATTTCGACAAAAAAAAAGAGTCGATATCAATAAGAGAGAAAAAATAGAGGTAATTTCATTTACCGTAAAAGCGATGTTTGCAGCACTGGATAAATATGGGCATAAAAACCATGTACTTCCGTTCACCTGTACCTAATTTGAGGGGGTTCATCGACTTTTTCAGTAGAAATTTTACTGGGTCAGCCTGCATTGACGGAATAAACCGAAGAACCACGATCTGTGACCTCATCTTGATGGGCAAGTGTGTGGAAATCATCAAGATCAACACACGAATGGCAGCTCAATGTGGTGGAAAGTTTCTGTTTTTCCTTTTTCAAAGAATTTCCTTCTATGGTCATGCATATAATATAAAAATTTGTACGTACGCCAAAGGTAAGAAAGTTTCAGAACCTCGCTCAGCTTTTACATCCCATAATTACCTTCCTGTTTAACATTCATTACGCTACAAGGAGAGTGTTTGAATGTTATGAACCCTACACCGAAATTGCTATAGAACCAGATGTTAGTAATGCGGTAATTTGGGCAGGAGCAGAATGTAGAAGTTATGAAACTTCAAGGCACTGTATTTCATTGCAATGAGAAGCAACGTTTGCAATACAAACTCCGCCGAACTCACGAAAAGTTTCTCTATGGACTCACAACCGGAACCTGGGGTACGTAATGACCAACTTCATAATTTATACTCTCTGCCACATCTTAAAACCTTTCATACCGTACAGTGAATTGATAAATAAAACCCTGCCATCCAAACAAAACTGTTTACACATTAAGTAACGCGTTTCGACCTCAAGAGGTCATCATCAGTGACAGTGAACTTCACAATCCAGGCACAGAAAACGCAACCACGGCTCACCGTAGACCAACAACGGAAACCTCGAGTAAAACTTGAGGCCAGTGGACATACCAACTCATGAACAATTAAACTTTCAGCCCCCGGAGTTTTCCTCCGGGGGCTTCCCCGGTTTCTCCGTGGCATCCCAACAATTACTCCATTCACACACAGAAGAAGGCAATGGCAAACCACTTCTGGATCATCTGCCAAGAACGTATATGAACAGGTCCCAGTCCGAGAAAAGGATGGAAGGATCCTGTTCATATGGACCTGTCGTCAGACAGAACACTGAATAATAATAAGATGAGGTGGTCTAGCGGTTAGAACGCTGGCCTTGTAATCCTGGGGTCTCGGGTTCGATTCCCGGCGGTGCCCGAATTTATAACTTGTGTTGGGCAAGGCCGTGGTCTAGGCAACACGGAGTTTTCCTCCGTGGCATCCCAACAATTACTCCATTCACACACAGAAGAAGGCAATGGCAAACCACTTCTGGATCATCTGCCAAGAACGTATATGAACAGGTCCCAGTCCGAGAAAAGGATGGAAGGATCCTGTTCATATGGACCTGTCGTCAGACAGAACACTAAATAATAATAACAAACCATCGTTTCATGAATTGTATGATTTTAATAGACAAACTAATGAATTAAATTTCTGTCACTGATAATGACCTCTTGAGACAGAGAGAGAGAGAGAGAGAGAGAGAAGAAGAGGTTTAGAACGGAATGCATGTGCAAATACAGTAAGATGGCCTCACTGGCTAGCTATATTCTTAACTAGAGAAAAGAGAAGGTTATAGCGCCTACTCACAATATAATTAAGAAAAAACCTAAGATTTTTAGGTTTCTGTTGATATAATTGCGTCATATTGTAAATTAACTTTTAACTTTACACCTGAAGATGGTTCAATGTAACCGAAACATGTAGTAAAAAGATGTACCCAATATGTAAATGATATTTTAATATCTTATGTATAATTTTATTTATATATAATTGTGATTAGACGGAAAACAAACACGAATAATTAAGGTTTCTGTTCTCAAATCTGTAAATATTTTCGGGAATTTAAACACGACTTCACAAATATTTTAACACGATCAGACGCGTAGCGAAAAAACTGCCTCTGAGCCATTACTTGAAACTCGCGAATATAATTGGCATTTGCCTGTTACGGAAGAAAAACATTTAGTAGTTGATATATATTTAGGTTCAGATGAAGGGCAGATGGGCCAGAGAGTGGATATATGTGGGTTGGAATCCCTCTCCATGGACTGCGACCTTGACATGGTGGAAGGTTTTGCTTGCCTCTTTGATCCTGAGGGAAGAGTAGATAGTGGGACTTCAGGATCAAACAGGTCAGACTAATGGCAGTCCACTTAAAACTAAACCGTCGTTCTAGTCTAGACAGACATCTTCAACTAACGTCAACCCCCACCCCCATATAATGAATGAACAATTAATATTATATAACATTAATAATCAAGCGCATTTATAGCGCAAAGTTTGAAAACTGTGACATAAACTGTTGATCTAATAGGCGCTGAAGAGACGTTCAATTATAATCCGTAGATTTTCAATACTGTCATATGTTTAGTCTCCAGTTTAGTGTAGGAAAAAGTAATTCTCATTTATTACGATCATAGAGCTTAAAATAATTAATGCGTTCCAAAGGTCCACAATATATTGCTTATGATTTCCATTATCTTTATTATCCTCTTTCTATACATACATATTTCACACAGATATGAATATTTCAGATTATATTAGATATGACTTGATTATAATGCTTGAAGTGTTAGTGCCGGGAAATTCCACAAAGGTTCGTATTTCTTATCTCTTTCCCGAAAGATTAGCATCATTTATTTGTTAAGTACAGTTAAATATAACAATAAAGAATTATTATCACTAAATCCCTGAACATTTTCCGTTACCGTATCATCTACAGAAATAAATTTCAAAGATATCGATTCCGATTTCCCCCACTCCTGCATGAATATAAATTATCTCCCTCCTAAGGTTTCTCGCAGAATTAGTTTATTGAACTTTGGAATGCATTATACAGCGGAAAACAGAGAAAGGAAGTTAATTAAATATCCAAAATTTATGAAAATAATCATTAGAATATATAATGAGAGAATATGGCTGAATAAGAATTTATGTTTACAATATTTTAACGAAGATGCTTTAGATAAAAAAATCTTTTAAAATTAATTAATCTTGTGAATGCAATAAATGTACGTTGTTATAATGAAAACCCAACATAAAACTCAACATTTTTTTTTTATTTTCCTGTATAAATAAGCCATCTTGCAAGACAGAAAAGTAAAAAACATTCCTCTCTTAAATCAATGCCCAATTCAATTAAAGACCGGCCTTTACACGTTTTGTTATCACAGCGAAAAATACTTTAGCGGGAAATTAAAGGCGTTTGATATTCTTTTCCCGCTGTTTTCAACGGGCCGTTCCGCCATTTTAATCGAAATCAGCTGAGTAGTTTCGGACGTAAATACGCTGACAGAAGGACGGACAGAACGACACCTCATCTCCAGAATGACATTCTCTCCACATTAATGTTCATACGAGGGGGAAAAAAATCACGACTTTGCGGTGATGTTACAGAATGCAATTATATTCCAGAAGTACAGCACTTCCATAAAATCGGCAAACTACAAAATGAATAAAAGGAATATATAAAAAGGGAAATACTGCTGTTATCCAATTACTGTATCTTCCGTGCCAGATACAGAGTTTAAAATACACGCTTTGAAGTTCCTTTAGGGCAGAAGCTACCGAATTTGATTAATCAAAAAACTTTGTGAAAGCCTTGAAAATATCCGAGGGAGTCTAATCCGTAGCTGATTGCCTCTTTGCATGTAGCAGTAGTACGACAGGTTGACTTAACCAGACGCTCAGATAAAGTTTCGCCGACGAGTATTTAGAGTTCCCAAGCAGGCGCGAGGACAGAAAGAAAGAAAGAATAAGCAACATCGTCTAAACAGCAGTAGAAATTTGAGAATGGCTCAGAATTTAAATTTCTGCTAACACCAACAAACAACTTTCTCGATAATCAGGAGGATAATAAATAATGACAATTCTTCTTATCAGTAGGTTTAAAATCCGCCATTAGCCTATACTTAACAAACGCAAGAGTAACTTTGTCCCTGGTGATAAATAAGTCCCACGTAATGAAGGCGTATGTGGTATTAAATGCATAGCTCAATGCATTTTTAACATCGGCACTAGATAGGAGTGAGTGGTCAGCTTAAAGCACCGAGATAGAAATGTACAGTTCTGTCGGTTGTTTTATTTATTTTATTTAGTGTTCTGTCTGAGGACAGGTCCATATGAACAGGATCCTTCCATCCTTTTCTCGGACTGGGACCTGTTCATATACGTTCTTGGCAGATGATCCAGAAGTGGTTTGCCATTGCCTTCTTCTGTGTGTGAATGGAGTAATTGTTGGGATGCCACGGAGGAAAACTCCGTGTTGCCTAGACCACGGCCTTGCCCAACACAAGTTATAAATTCGGGCACCGCCGGGAATCGAACCCGAGACCCCAGGATTACAAGGCCAGCGTTCTAACCGCTGGTTGTTTTGTATTGGTACAAAAATGTGGCATCTTACTTTGAAGGCAGTCCATGAATCAGGCGTAAAAGTGGTGAGGAAAATACGTATCTAAGAACGATTAGCCCCTTCTAGCGGACCGACCTTAGTAGAAACCCCTCCTCTGAAGACGTTAACACATCCAGGTCACCCTTTTTGAAGCACGACGTTCGTCTAAATCGTGTTTATGAACACACGTCCTACCTCCGAGGAAACACTAGACGTCTCCATAGACAAAAAGATCGGTTAATGATGTTTAAGGATATAATTACGAGGATGTCTGCCTTCTGGGTCGCAGCGCCGTGTAGCCTGGTAAATATTTACCGGTTCAACGGTCCCTGCTGCCTCCACCAACGGGGCGATGTTAGTAAACTTGTATCAGCTACGCTGTTAAAAATAATTCATATCCTACTTAGGGTCTAATTGCTGTTTCTTCTGAGAATCTTATAAAACTCATAGAGGGAGTCTGACCGGCAAAGAAGGTAATTATACGTAACACCAGCTGTTAAAGGGTAAATTTCGTTGGGACCAATCAAGTAGACCTAACTATCCTCAGTTCCTCTTAATTCTTTCACGAACAATTGAGTCGCAGGGGGGTGGAATCAGAGTTTGCTGAAAGTTGCATGCCATATTTTTCAAAGCATGTTTTGTCACCCCTGAAAAAAAGAAAGCTATGCCGTAGAAACTACCATACCTCTGTGATATACACGAATGTTAACTAGACGTCAGAAATGTGTCTGCAGTCCCGAAGCAAGTTTGCAGGTGCGTCTATTTCAAGACCCCTTAAACAAACATTTTAGAAGGCATGTGCAGTGTTCAGCTGATTAAGAAAAGTATCCAGATTTGTTAACGATAACAGACTATACGCTTCGCAGTATTAATATTGACAGACAGTCTACAAAATGCAAGAGTAATTCAATTGAACTGATTTATTCATGTCCTTGACAACAGACAAAATGCCCAATTATAGCCAAGAACTAAGACAACAAAAATCAACAGAACAAGACATTCTAGAAAGGAAATAACATCGTAAAATATCAACAGATAACAAAATATCAGGAACCAAATTCACAACATAAAGTCTACAAACAATGAATAAATAATAGTTAAAAAGAAATTTTAGTTATAAACAATGTTAAATGTCAGTCTGTTAAAAACATGTCAATGTTCTTGTAATAACAACAACAATAATAATAATAATTCTCGGCTCTATGGAAATGTTCCACTGAGAGACTGATTGGCGATTCTAGCTTGTATAACTTCCTAACTGAAATGAAAATGATTCATTTTTCTCGCACTTACACAGATCTTTGCAAAACATGCACGAAGTGAAGGCACGTCCGTAAGTCCACGTAACCTTCCACATTTTATAACGCCAAAACAAGTGCTATTTACGAGCCACAAGGAAACAACATACAACTGTATTGTGCTGGCCAATTATAACAACGAGACCAAAGTCTCAGCCAGGCTAACACTGAGTTAACCTCTGCGTTCCTGGTCCACACACTCATCATCAAATTTATTTTAGATTCACATTAATATTATCATTCCATTTTCACCTAGGTACATAAAATGTGTTCTCTTCGAGATTCATTTACAAAATTCCGGATTAATCATATCCCCCATGCATGTTAATGACTTCCGATCGTGTTTTAAAGCTAACATGTTATACTACGTTACGGCATATTTAACAATTTTAATTCAGTAGCAAACACCAAATACTTAAGTACGTACGCTGACTTTTTAAAGAAGTTCACAGATCGAATCCCGGTGTGAAGACACACTACCCTACATGCCTCTCAGTGTTCTTTTCCTGTTCGTTTATGAAAATTTTAAGTCGGTGCCTTATAATATGCCACGACACCTTTTCAAATGTATCATTCATGACCTTATTTATTTATTGTTTATTTAACAACGTTGTAAAGAGCTCAGACTATACAGCTTGGAACGATATGATTAGTCGTGACCTAACTTAAAGAACCATCCCGAAATTTTCCTGAAATGACTGAAGAAACCCACGAAAAACATCAGTCAGATGGCAGGTCTCCAGGCCGAGATTTTAAAGCGATACCTCCCGAATATGAAGCAACAGTGTTAACCACTTAGCCTCGAAGATCGATACTTATCATTCAGAATCAACCTACCAGCACGCCAATGAATCGATTTATCGTTCCACCTATTTATCGATTCATCGTCTAATTTATTTGCTCATTCAATATTCCATCTATTTATCTATTAAATGTTTAAACGGTTTACCAATAAACCGATTAATCAATACATCCATCCATCACAATGACAGTATAATCGACTATTATGACCTACGTTGTTGAAAAGCATAATTTACAAGATTCTGCAAATAAAACAGCTTTGTAAAAATATACAAATTCGTTCAAGGTCATTGCTTCAAATTAATCGATATACTTCGAACAATTTTAAATTTCAGCCACGACTTTAAGAATTTCCCTTCCGCCTACTCCTTAAAATATATCAAGACATTTACTCATCTTAAATGTCTAGAAAGCCTACATATACTAAACATATATTTTCGGTACACCCTTTTACTACAAAGAACTGTTCTATTATACATACGAATTGTCCCTTCTCGATGTAATTACAAGGGAGATGAACGAGAAATACGGTCGGAAGGTTACGACGAGAAGGAACGAAGTCCAGTCTCTCCAATACAACCCGATCGGCATCCAGACCGCAACTACTAGGACGAGAGTTTCATTTCACTACGCTCTGCGGCGCAACGCGTCCTCACACAGCGCCGTCGCTACAGGGACGCATGCACCTTAACAGCGTCCAATTCTTTTCCCTCAGTGCCCATTTCCAAAAAATCTCTGACGACAGACGAAACTCGATTTAAAATACAAGGCAATTGGGAAGAAGAAATCAGATTTAAAACATTTCTAACACCTTTCAGTCTGTGCCTGCAATAAAGACCTGATCTTATAATGGATTACTGAATGGATATAAATTAAATTTAGTATTTGCAGTCAGCACCAAAAGGTCTTGTAGCACATATCCCCACTTCACATGGAGCCCAAACGGAATTTTATTTCCTCAGCGGGGGGGATGCATAAGAAAAACATAAAACTCGCCGATATTTACAAAATTTATTTGAAAGCCATTTCGATATGGCAAAAAACTTTTACAATAAATTCTAAATAAATTTTTAATTTTAATCTAAACCAGATATACATGGGTTAATCAGCACCCCAAATAATCTGGGAGTCTTCTGTACCGTTTTGCTGAAGAACCATGAAACAAGTCAGCGCTTCCAGAACACCCGCGGGTTTGCAGCAATACCAATTTCAGGAAGTTCCAATTTGCCCCCCGGGTGGCATCCGCCCGCCTCTCTCCTAGAGTCTCCATTCTTTGCACGGTTCTTGATCACAGATTGAACTGTCGTCGATAAAGGCAGCTTCATCGGTACTGGATTGATTTTCTGACAGATAATTTGTTAAAAGGAAAACTAACATCGATTGCCACATTACTGGCATTCTCATGAACTCCTTCGCGACGCTGAAATTTGAATTTAATTCTGCATACAATTACGATTAATCCGTCGCTGATATTACATTTAATTTATCCTGTTACTTACATGGCGTTCTTTACACAAAGTGCATATAATAAAGGCTCGTTTCAGCTCAGAAACTAGCGCACGGATGTCCACGAAACTTCAAAACACAATCAACTAGAAGCTGGAATGAACCTATCTTTTTTTTCTCATTCTTATTCTTCTCACATCTGCCATCGTACGACGCCCTAACCACGACCTCAGCGACAAGTACAGATTTGATTTGAAGTTATTTACGACACGGTAACAATTTAATTAAATAAAACAGAAATCGGTTTTAACTACGTATGCACTGTGGTATTTGTACTACGAACAGCCACCTGTACGGAACACAGGCCTTTAGAAGCTCAGCTAGTCAAGGAATTTGCCACCTTTCACGGAATTAGAGATTCATTATCGTCAATTGAATAAAAATCTCCTTGGATATCATCCATCGTCTAGTAAATATAAAACGTAAAAAACGACGTTTCGGAGATGGGACTCTATCTCCGTCTTCAGGTTCCTACACAGTTGGGCCTAAGGAAATTTTTATTCAATTGACTCTTCACCATCGTCAAGAAGTTTTAGATTTGATATTCATTATCGTGTTCACAAGGGCGTAATTATCTTCCCAAAATATATCTCGCCTGCAATTAATTAACGCGATGATCAATGAGTTATGGCATCTAGCACTCCTGTTTTATATTCGGGAAGTCCCGGGTTCAAATATAGGAGCGGATGTGTACTTTTTCTTCATGATAATATTGTAAGCAGCTCAGATTGCATAATGTATAAGGGGCTAATAAATAATACACCTAAAAGGATATCGAAGAAAAGCATGACTTAAGTCATTATCCTGGAGAAACTGAGGACAACCACAGAAAATCTTAATCAGGACAGCTGGTCTCATGGCGAACATCTGAACACGAGACCTCCCGATTACAAATCAGGAGTTCTATGTTCGATGAGATAAGAACTGAGGTATCGCGTGGAATCGTGGTTTATCTCAGTCTCTCGAGACAAATACCGAGATACTACCTTAAATTATGCATCAGCCATCTCGTAAATGTATCAAATCGCAGCTTTTAAAAACACTGTTAAACAAACAGGAATATAACGATAAAGCTGACCGATTAAGCTTAGAGCTAAAGAGAAAATATTTAATTTTATTTTGACTTTAATTTTTCAGCAACCGTCGTCTGTCTAAGGTGCGTTTGCAGTCGAAACATGTTCCTTTGGACCTCCCTTATCGAGTCTCCTTCGTTGGATTTTCAGGATCCTTCATTTTGCAGCTGAAGATGATCTACGTTTTTAGTGTCAACTCGCAACACGGCGTAGTCCCCTGCATGTAAAGCCGATTACCTCGTAGGACTGTCATGCTTTTGGCCTGACAGTTCTGCCAACTTCTTTCGAGTGTTAAGGATAACAACCTCGTAGTATCTGTTGGTTTCAGGCTTCTTCAACGTCTTTTTTTTATACTTTGCTACTCTGTAATAACTGCTTGGGGTCAAACGTAATGCTTACTTAAACCCTTCTCAGAGCACAGCGTATTTGTTCTCGCTAACTTTTATGTTTTATGTCCCATAGCAATTTCTACAACACAACCCACACCATTGGGTCCGGTCCCTGTAACCTCGTTTCAATCTTCCCTTCAGCCTCGCTACAAGGAGATTCCACAGAGACAGAAAGCAATAATTATAAATCTGTGACCCGCAAGCCGCTGTCGACCTCAAAATTCCGGTAAACTTAATATTCATGGTTCAATAAAACCCACCGTTAGCTCGTCCATGACGACTGAATAACGAAAGGCGACGAGTGAAACGGTCAACTTTCGTTAAAACTCTCTCCCGCTCCTCACTCATTCCCTGTCAGATACATTTTAATATTATCCTCCCGTCAACGAATAAGTTTCCTAAACGATCTCATCTCTTCAGCGTTTCCGTCTAATCTGCGTCGAAATGTAATCTATCCTATACGTGCTACATCTCTTATCTTCAGCCATGTGCTCATATCCTGTTGGATACCTGCCCGCGCTGACACTCCATCAATCAGTACAATCAAATTCAACTCGCCACCTACCGCCTGCCCTATGTAAGACCTCCGAAACCGCCCGAACATTATATATTCGCCCTGAAGATGGCAACCGCAATGACTGCCGAAACGGATAATTTTCGGTAAACGACGTGGCTCATCCCCGAAAGTCGAGCAGCGAAAACCTTCGGACGAGAATAAATACGTAATATTTTAAAAATGTCAATTCTTACCTCCGAGAAAGAACATGGAACCTCCATTCCAAACGTCAGCCGGGAACTGATGTTTAAGGTATTCTGAAAACCAAACGGAACCCATTAATACAGTCTGTGCAACGTTATAGCTTGCGGTACGTATAATTACCACCGCCCTATAAACAGTTAAGAAACCTGAGATTATGAATAAAAATATTTTTTTTTGTAATTAAGAGTCTGATGTTAGATTTCGGGTTCTCAAGGCGAAGTCTGTGAACACGGGGTGTTGCGTCGAGTAGTGAGCTCATCAGAAACATTATCTACCAGATCCCAGAAGGCAGTCATCTTAAATGAGTCTAATTCTTTGTGGCATATGAAATTCCTGTACCTCACATAGTCCAGAGGTCATATGTGATCTTTACATTCCAAGTAATTTGCTTCAGTATGAGCTAATATCGAGTCCTCCAGGCTAAACCCACTCTCCTTACAAAGTAATGCCATGGTGTAAGAGTCATCAAGAAACAGATGATGACGAATCATGTTGCTGTATGGATTACCAAGAAAAAAAGAAGAACTCACAATTATTTTGATTTACTTCTATTCTAAAACTCAAACTCAAATTGTACTTGTTACATTTCATGGATGTGAAAGTTTGTCTCTCAGATTAACAGATACAAATTAAAATCAGGGCCATTCAGAATAAAATTCTGAGAACGCATTTGGACATAAGACAAAGAAGACAGTCAAGCAAGTCTACCTTTCAGACGTTTCACGTAACAATTTTTAAAAACCTTCCATGAACATTCACTATTTATTATATTTTTATTTAGTTTTCTGTCTGACGACAGGTCCATATGAACAAGATCCTTCCATCCTTTTCTCGGACTGGGACCTGTTCATATACGTTCTTGGCAGATGATCCAGAAGTGGTTTGCCATTGCCTTCTTCTGTGTGTGAATGGAGTAATTGTTGGGATGCCACGGAGGAAAACTCCGTGTTGCCTAGACCACGGCCTTGCCCAACACAAGTTATAAATTCGGGCACCGCCGGGAATCGAATCCGGGACCCCAGGATTACAAGGCCAGGCCAGCGTTCTAACCGCTAGACCACCTCATCTTATTATTATTTAGTGTTCTGTCTGACGACAGGTCCATATGAACAGGATCCTTCCATCCTTTTCTCGGACTGGGACCTGTTCATATACGTTCTTGGCAGATGATCCAGAAGTGGTTTGCCGTTGCCTTCTTCTGTGTGTGAATGGAGTAATTGTTGGGATGTCACGGAGAAACTGTGGAAGCCCCCGGAGGAAAACTCCGTGTTGCCTAGACCACTGCCTTGCCCAACAAAAGTTATAAATTCGGGCACCGCCGGGAATCGAACCCGAGACCCCCAGGATTACAAGGCCAGCGTTCTAACCGCTAGACCACCGTGGCGTGAACATTCACTAAGGATTTAAAAACATCAAACCCATTGTTTACATCAGAGTTTCATTCATTTGCATGTCAGAAAAAGAACAGTAAAATATGAATAAATGGACGTGTGTACGTGTAACTGCATGAACAGAACCAGAATTGTTCTTCAATAAATCATTATCCAATTTGTACTGAAAACGAAATAATCTGTAACTCATTTATATTTCATAGATCCATTCAAAGGTTACACTGTGGAAAGAATAAGGGCATATCTCCAAGTCAAAATCTCGTAACAACAAGGACTGGATTAGACTAAATGAAGGAATGGATGGTTCGATGACGGACACAGATGTTGACAACCGATCTGTTTTACTAAAAGATCGACCTCCATTGTCCCATTGTCTACCACCAAATGAACACAACAATGAGAGATGTAGAAAACCCAGATAAAACGCTTCAATTCAAGATTGACTGAAACAGATAATACAAACGTTAATTGTGTTGTCATCTGATAATAAAGTACTGATTGCTGATTAGTTATTCAATTAAGCTGCAACAATATAAAGTTTTCCAGCTAAAAACGGTAACGGGAGTTCCAAAACAGAGTTGCCAATTCGACAACTTTACACGTTCCCAGGGCAAATACCACAAGAAACCCTTTTTTCCCCTTATTTTAAACGATCAAGCCTGTGTTACGTAATTAATACCGAGCCAACAAACATAACCAACTCAATGTAGACTACTTCTCGAGGACATGGTCGCTCAGCTGGCCCTTTATAGAAATCAAAGGTTCAAAACAGTCAGCCATTATATACGAAGCAAGTTGAATCTGCCCCGTAACTTCACACTCTATTTAAGATCCATTTTAATATTATCCTCCCTCTGCGTTTATGTATCCCAAGTGGACTGTTTCCTCGAGGTTTACCTACGAAAAGAATGCCTTATCCATCCCATTTCCCTCGACTTGATAGCTCTAATACATGAATTATTCAACTGTATAGAAATGTAAACGCTCTGAAGGCCACATCACCTCCGTGATTAGAGTAACATCAGCATGACGACAGCGCGAAATTCTGAAGTGGGGGAGATATTTAATATAAGCCCCTGATAATCTGTGCTTTGATAGATAATAAATGCCGTATTTATCATTACAATTATATTTTGTTTTATATGTGTGTGAAAACGTCACAAACATTTTTCGGTGCGATAAATATTTAGTGAAATATAAAAAAATAACTCCTGACTACGGGGTTCGGTACCCGACTTCGAAACAATAGATTTCTATCTGTAAAAGATAATAAAAACGTAGCCGGTAACAAAAATAGCAAAGAATATATCGGGAAGATATGTGTACTCCAAGGTGGAGTAGGGCGTTCTATTTTTGCTCAGAAGAATAACGACTCTGAAGCGAAATCCTATGCACCTGGGTCCTTCTTGTTCTTAACACTCGGTGCGTCATTTGTTTAAAAAATGAGAGGACTGATTGATTACTCGGTCCGACTTAAACCGAACTTACGGTGAGGCGTAGCATTTTGTGGTGCTTGAAATAAATCCAGTGGCTTTAAGGGATTTTCAGGTTCAGTTCTAAGACCAAGAGATTGCTACAGGAAATCCAAACAACATGATAAGGTTAGATAAAAATTTGTGTCTTTCGCAATTCTACAATGTTATCACATCAGAATTATAATTCTGTGAACATCACAAGTTTTAATCCCTTGAAACGCGAAGTGAGAGTTTGATAACAGCGAAGATAATCGAGATAATATTTATAAAACCAGTTCTCATTATTATTATTATTATTAGAATTGAATTGAATTGAATTATTAGCTAAATCAAATTTATATTCAAATACTATCATCTGTTCGTTGACCGCTTCAGCCCACACGGTGTTATAATCCAAAAGAAAAACATCGACATCTGAGAATACCAAATCTCAAAAACTAACAATATTTTGTGGCAAAAGCCTATCAAAGCAAATTCTTTCTGGACATTATACACCGTCCAAGATTAAATAAAAAAAAAATACGCTTCGGAGATGGGAGTCTATTTCCGAAACGTCGTGGTTTTATTCATTGTATTTAATCTTGGACGATGGACAATGTCCAGAAAAACAATTTGCCTCAACAACGCACCATCGTCACAAACGTTCAGACTTGAAAAGCCTGTCAGCTCAGAGACAATAAGTAACTAATAAGAGGATAGGAAAAGTTTAAATTAATTTCTTAGAGTGCCAAATACGGTACCACCATTGATTTACGGCATCAGAACATCAAAAATGACAGAGAAAGACCCGAATCAGGTACAGCCAGTTGAGATGAAGTTTCTTAGATCTGGTCATTCTCTCTTGAATAAGAACGAAGATACGTGGGAAGAAATTCAGATTTGCAACTTAAATGATAAGACTCCCACATATAGAAAGAATGGCTCCATATCAAACACTAAGACGAGTGAAGAAAATCAATTGCTAGACCAAGAAAGAGATGGCGGGAACAAATTCTGGGACAGAACAAGTTTAAATCTAATCATTGACCATTAATTACGGCTTTATTATCAATGTTATTATCGTTATTGTACTTGTTGCATATTTCTCTTAGGGTCAGGCACATTCCTCTACTCCTTGTCCATCAATTATGGAGTGGTATAATCACTGGTAAGTATCTCAAGTAAGAAATGCGATGAATTGAATTCAATAACACATAATAAATAAAACACAAAAAGCAAATATAATTTTGTAAAAATAAACTTATTTCTTTACAAAATAAAACTGGCCGCATTCACATTATGACATAAATCATGCTCACAGCATGAGGGGCTTTGAAAACTGTGTATGGATACACAGTCGGAAAATCCACTTGTGAGACAAAGATTTTAAAGAAATCACGTAAGATCTGAGGTTATCACAGTGGTTAAAATATTGATGTTGGTCTTCTGAGTTGTAATGGCATGTGGACTCATAGGTAGATGCCAAAATTTCAGCCCTGAAGATGGAGACAGTACGTTTCTCTAAAACACCGGTACCTACCTACACGTCCACACAATGTCGCAACACAGAAGACCAGCGCTGACGTCACATCATAATTTGTAGTGCTGCCTACTTACTTTTGCATAAAATCTGATTTTCAAAACTTTTAACTGAATACGCACTTCTGTTCAAAAGAATGCCACAGACTGACATATGAGGATGTGATGAAAGCTGGTTCAGGGGCACAATTCTCTCCAATGGACCTATTTACTCTGCAACAAGAAGACCTGGAACGAGGTCTTGTTTACCTAGGAAAGGACCCTCTATCAGCAGAACAAGCATCTTCTATATGGAAAACCTTGGTAAAGGTAAGTTAACCATGGTCATTTTTCAGTTACTAAAGTCTGGATATTACTAAAAACAAAATTTATCTCGTAGAAAGAAATGTTAGAAATGAATTTACTCCATGGTACAGTCTTTTGTGAAAGTTGTCAGCTACATGACAAAAAAATTTCCCAGCTCTTACGATCATAATTAATTCTAACTTAAAATAAATTATTATTCATTAAGTTGGTAACATTTTAATTTTAAATAAAAATCCAGTTCACTTTCCAAGTAAAACCTTGAAAATTTGATCTGTTCCAAGATCAGGAAAGGAAATTTTTTCTTTTAATTTAAATTCTTGACTATAATTTACCATGCATTAATTACAATTCTACAGCATTATGAATTATAAAAATTACACGTAGAGCATTATACAGTCAGTAAAGTGATGAGCTACAGACTGGACGACTGAAGTTTGAATACCAGGATGCCCTTGGGACATTTATTTTCCACACCATTTCCAATTTCAATATCCATAGGGCTGAGATAATCATTTAACCCATAGCTATCCAGAATATGTTACATTCATACATGGGCGAAGGGAGGTATGAAGTTACGCAGCTAAGATACACAAATGAGCGCAAGACAGGTCGACGTGTTTGAACAGTTAGAGACTAATTTATATTGTTCACCACCTTGTATCACAACAGGGATATGGAGATGTGAACGAAATACCTGACAGATGTCTACAGCAGCTGGGATGGGTTGCTTCAGGAATTCCACCAGAGGATATGAGCAACCTCACACTGAACGAGATCGACACAATTGCAGCACTGGGGCAGTTCCATAACCTCTCAATGCCACAAGTATGCATTTGATTTGATATGACAAGTCTACTCGTGCAAAAATCAAATTACCATACAACATTAATATTTTATTAAAGTTTACAAAGTGGATTGCAATTATCCGCAAAGAAAGATCGCATCTTTCAGATATCAATTCACAAAACATTAAAATTATGACAGAATGTCATAAGATGCAATATTCCTTTCTGCCGATGTGACCAAACAAAAAACAATTACACCGTTCCTCCCAACACAAAACATCAGAATCCTACAGTACGAGAATCTGGTAGTCAAGGATGAGGTGTTGGTCTTGCGTCCAAAGTATCTCAAGAATGAGACCAGGCAGAAACAGTTCACATTCCCTTCCCTCACATGCAGAGTTCCGCGGTATACTGAGCTCCCGCGTTATCCATTTTAAGTCTGAAGTTCATATAAATATTATTTCAAAATCCAGTAACCACCACACGGACAATACAACATTTCTGCGTTACAGAAATCAATCGGTTACTGGTGTTTAAGGATATAATCACTGTTTATTTTGAAAATCATATAAAACTGAAAAAAAACTGTCTGCAGACAGAATGCAAAATTACTGTAAAGTTTTAAACTGTACGACACCCTGCTTATCATTATCTTCATGACATCCTATTAGCACCGCATTCACCCTTATCTGAGAAGCGGAGGCCAGATTAAGCAAGGGAAATATGTTAAGAAGTAAGTTAGAACATATGAATTTTATGACGACCCATTATACACTGAGGACAGAAACAGAATTTATGCTTGTTGCACAGCTCACTGCCCTGGCAGAACAAGTCCACAACAGTTGGGCAGCGAAGGAGCCTGAAGACTACACATTCTACGATCTGGCAGCATTACAACAAATACTATGCGGCTTCAACCGCACCGTAATCGAGAGGATACATCCTAGTGCATACAGGTAATGCTGGTTACCCACAAAGGAATACCAGTATTTTAAATTTAACATTTATTATATGATATAAGACAGAATGACAAAAAAATGTGAACAATAATAGTGTACATTTTCTATTTTGGGTGTATTATTTTGATATGATCTCAGTAGCTTAGCATGTTTTCAATCAGCAATTCAGCTTTTATATTCTGCATGTACTTTGAGGTTATGTTCAACAATTTTATATATTTTGGAAATCTTTTATATATTTTGAAGAAAAGGTGCTGGTACTGTATATGACTGTGCCAGAAAAAAAGGGGGGAACTGGCAACATGTACTGGAACACACTAGAAAGTAACAATTTTCCAGTGTGAGGAACGTATGATCATCAGTTTGCAGTAAAATTGTACATCCCCATGAACGTTTCAGTAATGCTGTACAGCACCAATTTAATGCCCAGTTTCCAAATACATTACGTAAAGGAGTAATTTCTTAGACTCCCCATTCAACAAGACTCAGTCCATTACATTTCTCTACTACCTGCTCCCCAGAAAGAAAGCTCCTCAAATA
Source organism: Zootermopsis nevadensis (assembly GCF_977971745.1). NCBI lineage: Eukaryota > Metazoa > Arthropoda > Insecta > Blattodea > Termopsidae > Zootermopsis > Zootermopsis nevadensis. The sequence continues at coordinate 15,672,659 of NW_028259160.1, forward strand.
AATGAAATTTTCAATTAAAATAGCAGCACTTAATGGGGTCATAAGAAATGATCTACAGGAGCCACAGACAGACTGTGTAATAGTGGAAGGGAAATACTTTGAAGACACACGCAATAAAAACTACTGAAAGACAAACTCACATAGGAAAAAAAGTCACAAAACTCATTCTACCATGACTGTCTGTAACAGTGAAGCTTCCAAAACACTGGGACGACTGAAGTCCTGCCCTTTGGAGGTATTGCAAGGACTGGCTACTTTAGCTACTGACAGTGCAGCCTTTGGAAACACAGATCTTTGGACACCATCACAGGTAAATAATGATCGAAAGTAAATAATTTTGTTAGTCCAATAATTTTCCTCTATACAGACATGTATAAATATACACCATTAAATTTGGTAATTAAAGCTAGGATTGATGCATGGGCCTTACACAAGTTTCCACACACAGGCCATTCACATCAGTCTTTATGCCTGAAGATGACCTGGTCAGGATGAAACATGTAGTAGATAGTAAAATAATTTAGAATAGAAGTTGTGTAGATGGTTATTCTCATATACTTTTTATTAATTTAAATACACAGCAGGATGCAATCCATAAAGTTTACCTAATTAACTTTGTATTTAAATTTATTCAGTCATTGGGTACAATTTACAGGTAAATGCCATAGGCTGCGTACTGGGAGGGCTAGACGCACTTTCCATTGCTTCTATTCCTGCCAAGTCACTTGAACAACTGACACCTGACGCTGCTCTCTGTATGCCATCACATCTTATCAAGGTACACATTCACAATTAATTCTTCTCTTTTTGCACACCCTTTTAAGTCTGTTTCCATTTGATATCAACAAACAGCAAGGTCTGAGCTGTTATTTTGTGCTTTGTATTTGAGAGGTCCTGAATTCAAACCAAGGTTCATAGACCAGCTGTCCCGGCTAAATTCTTTTGTGATTTTCCTCAGCTTAAGGCATATGTTGTAACAGTATATTAAAATAGACCACAACTACTTCCTTCTAAATCCATTCCAATTCAAATTTCATACAATTATCCTATCACAGAATGCTACATAACCTCTATACAGTTGAAACGGTAACTGCCTTTCTAAAATTTTTGGTACAGAAAAATAAGTAAAAGCAAGCTAAATCACATCAGGACTTCTTGATTCTACTATCCAAACTGCATACAAAATGCAAACAAACTCTTACAGGCTATGTCAGCAACACAGAGAGAGAGACTACCTTCAACTACTACCAACTACTTCAGCAGAGAACAATGGACAGCGTTAAATTCATATGTGCAGGCAACTCATTGTAATACCAACAGCTCTAAACTAGACTGCAACAGCTCCCACAGTGAGTTGGTGCCATAAATATAACTTCAGATGATGATGCCAAAAGATTTATATAATATTGTCCTGTCAACAATTCCTTATACAAATTTCCATCAGTAGCTTACTAAGTCGGATGGTGCAACAACAAAGAAGACAACCATCTTCATACTCACCGCCACAAGAATTTGAAATCTCAAATAACCGACTGACTCGCTGGTACGGCTTTGAACCGAGCAGGACAATATCACTGTACGACAGTCACAACAGAGTAAACTTTAAATCCATTAACAAGTCAATAAGAATCTCCCTGAGAAGCAAATCCAATTTGCATAGTACACAAAGAAAATTTAGATATCAAATAACCTCTACTTCCTACTCCTGTTAACAGATACTGCTCTATTTGCATACTCCTTTTGACATCTTAAATTGATTTATTTTCTATCGCCTATAAACAACTGCTTTTATTTCAGGTCAAGCCCGGCCAGCAGAAATCCTAATCATCATGACTCTACTGAGAACTGCAGCTCTAGTAGTTTCAAAATTCTAACAGAATCTGTTCATTAATGACATTTGATATCAAAGAGAGTGTATTAAGATATTTAGGCTAGTATATTAACAATTTTAGTTTCTATTTTTAAACTATGGCTCTTAAATGTTCACCACACAACAAAATAAATAAACTCCATTAAGCAAAAAGCCTGTAATTGCTACGCTGGTCAAGAAATTCCCCACCTTTTATGAAACCTTAAGTCTTATTATTATTTTCACAGGGAACCACCTCTGGATCCCATCCTGTGCTATTCAAATCTAATTATACATAACCTCACACAATTGAGATCCATTTTAGTATTATATATCATATTATCATTTCAGAAGTGCCATGTGTGAATGAATACGACATCACGATCTGCATGGTTACAAGTAACACATATCTCTTTTAAGATATGTATTTGTTCTTTCATTGAAAATTCTTATAACTACTGAATACTGTCGACCTCAAAACATATCAAACCAAAATTAAATGCATTTGTAAAATATGGGGTTGCAGCAGTGTGGGTTTTGTGAATGTCAAAGTAAAGAATGATCTGGTCTTTAACACCATGCAGACATATGGGAGAGTGGAGGTAGAGCTACACACATTCTTAACCTCTGCAGTGAATGGATTTGTGTGTGTAACATCAGTCCCCAGTTTCTTTGCCAGAAACAAAGGAACCCCAATCCACTGGAAGGAAAGCGGAGTTGGCCACAAAGACTGTTCTGATGTCCTGGTGAAAAAAATAAACAAAAAACCCCTGTCCATAATGGGAGTGGAACTGAAGTCATCCAGCCTATAACATTAATGTCTGGGGTATTCTGTAGGATTAGGACTAATCCTACAGAATCATATTCTTAATTTTATACAAATAAACAAAATATTGGGTTCGCCAGGGCCATAGATGATCTAAAAGGAATGTCATTATTTCTAAACGTCAAAAGAATTTAAAAGTTGGCGACACTGAATAGTTATGCTTGAAGAGTGACAAAACCTTTTTGGCTGTTAATATTCATAATAGTGAGGATATGAATTAGTTTAATTCATAAAACGTGAATTACAGACCTTTTAGGTTATTTTCTGCACATATATTGGTGATGGGCAGAGTAACACCGGTTATACAGAATCAATGTGATGTGGATCCATATTGACACGAATAAATATGGCTGCTGAAGTTCGTAAATATGTACAATGCATGCGTACACAAGCCAAGATCTTCAAACACGATGAAGGTATGAGGGCGTATAGAGAATATATGCGTGGAAAAACCAGCATGTATTGATATTTGTTTAAATCGGACCGCAGATACAGTTTATAAAGATTACTCTATATCAATGCAAAAGGTTAGGAAATTTTTTCGTAGTAGACATAATGCTCCAATGATTAAGTATTTTGCTCGGTATAGCAAGAGTCGCGAAACTCCATAAACCATATCGTAAATGTGTTAGGCACCCTGAATGTCGTCCCCCCTTTTTTTTTCCAGAGTACTCATATTCTGTCGATTACTTCCGATGTGGGAAATGCAGCATTGAATTCTGTAAGATGGAAGAATTTGTATTACACAAACTTTTTGTTGAACACTGTGGCCTGATGCTGTGTGCCTCTGGAAGGATTCAGGGGCTGCAAATACCTAAGTATATACAATAATAAATTCTATTCATAGACACACAAGTAGTGTAACTATGTTTCTGGGTATAAATTTGCAATATGATGACCACTTCTTTAATCTGTTTTGCTTATATATTGCTCTGACATAGTTATAACTATATAAGTAATCAGTTCCAGGATTCATCAGCACAAAAGAAATGTCACTACAAATCCCTATTCTTTGTTGGTTTAATTCAATCAGAACAACCACAACTAATAATCAGTCGAAGGAATATCTCAAAATGCACACAAGTTCTCAAGTAGCTATATTCAATTCTGCATGCTTCAGCAATGATAATTTCTTCGTATGTTGTATGGATATGTTAAAGTTATCTGTAAAATGTTTGTTCTGCAGGTTTGTGCAACAAGCTACTGATGTTAAGTCTACAAAACTCAGAACAGAAAGTAAAGGATCTGAACAAGACACATGTGCTGAATCAACAGTTGCAAATACAACAGACATCAATTATGACGTAGACCTCCAAGTAGATGATCTGTTAACATTTAAACAAAATAACAGAAATACAGAAACAAACAGACACACACCAAAGCAGAAACAAAGACATTCTCAGGGCCAGCAAGCAAGCAACGTATTCGGTGCCGAAAATGACACGGACCACAATACAGAAACAGAGGTGAGAAGCGAGACAGATGAGCCATGGAATAATGAAAAAAGTGCATCCGATAGAGCGACTGGATCCAAGAGTGTCGTGTGTGATCAGTGTGGGAACAGATACAAAGATGTAAGCAAGCACACCAGATGATAAAAACCCTGTGGCATAACTGGACTCACGATGTCTTGATCCTTTCCTTGCCAATTAAACTGATTTCAGGATTGATGGCTAGATCTGCTAGGCCTGACTGGTGGATAGAAGCCTGTGTACTTTGTCTTCCCCTCATTCAACCCACCATCATCTCCTCTTCCATTCCTACTTCTCCACATTCTGCATCGTTCTTCTCTGTCTCCCTTCCTCCCCACATTTATTTTCCTTTCCCTGCCTTCATCTTCATTTGCTTCTCCTTCCTTCTACTCCTACCGCATCTTGAGAGTTTCTCTCATCGTCTTTTCATCTTATTCTATTCGTTCTTACCCTCTTCCTTCATATCTCTTTTCTTCTTACATGTATTTGTAACCAATTTCTGGTGCAGTTTTCAAATCTTCTCTTTTCTGCGAGGTGGTGCATGTACAATTGATGACATGACTGCTCTCTGTCGACTTTGAACCAAGCTACATGAATTGTCCTTACAACAACGGCTAACCACTGAGGTTTTCACCACTGAAGGGAGTGAGCCCCCCCAAGACAATGTCCCAGTGCTTTCATATGAAACACTGTCTGATGTTTCCTGCATTTTGTGTGCACTTTACCAAAGTTGCATTTAACGTGTAAAGAGGATGGGAGCAGTGCCCAGTTTTCACCTCAATTTTTATGTATTGTAAGCTGACACAGGAATGAATATCAATAATGTCCTATAAAATAAAGTACTCTTTGTCGTGCCTTGCCCTGATTACAAAAGTCCAGTTTCAGGTTATCATATTCTTCAAACTCTTCTTATAATTACAGAAGGTTATTCTGAGGACTCACATTTCAACGGTCCATAGTGAGACTCGTCCTTATCACTGTCAGCAGTGTCCTGATACTTTCAAAACAAAGGGATCCTTAGTTCGACACATAAGAAGGCACACAGGTAAAACTTCTGTGGGTAAAACGTTTGTTTCATTTATGCACACTATATTTTTTTCCTCAGTGCAAAGTGAACATAAACATGATTTGTAACATATGACTTCAGTTTATACATTTCCATTTATTTTTAATATTTAAAAGAATAAAAATCCCACATGGAATATTTATTCAGCTGGACCAATGCTATTTTATTTAAATGTTCCATAAGCATATCTGCAAAATAGTTGCAATAACATGTCCGTTATGTCTGCCTGCCTGCCCACTTGTAATGACTCAAGAACTGACGAACAGATATTCATAAAGTTTTACATTGGGAGTCTTCCTAAAATTTGTCGACTCTTTCCAATTCCAGTGAACATCAAACAATAGCGTGAACTTTATACAAAGACTTACATTCTTTTCTGCACACGTAAGTGACTCTAAAACCATGTGGGAAATCATTATCCAAACAGACGCCCCATCTACATGAAGGCCAATGACACTAGAGAACTGATGTCACTGTTACATATAAGACAGCATTCAGAAATTGAAAATATGGAGACATTAACAGTCTGAATTTGTCAGAAATGTTATGTTGTGCGTACATTTTCTAACTTCTTAATTTAACAAAGCTGTATGTTGGTACTGAACTGCAATTTTGAGAATGACTAAAATTTTATGAAGACATTAAATTCTATTTTTTATTTCCGCTAGACGAGAGACCGTTCCACTGTCAGTACTGTGGCCGTTCATTTCGTGAATCCGGTGCTCTAACGCGTCACGTAAAATCCAGAGTGTCCTGCCTTACTAAAACTGACGCAGATCTGCCTCGGTATGGCAAGGATGAGACATTGCAGGTAATGGGATGTTATGCTAAAAGCAAACATTTAGGAGATATTGTGTTATTGAGGTGTTTTCATTTTAGGGGAGATTACACACGTGCACATCCGTGAATATATACATATCTTAAGCCGTTTTCTTAGAAAGTAAAATATGATGAAAATAATGAAGAGTTTAAGAGTCTGAAAGAAAAATTTCCTTCCACATTACAGATTATTATTTCCAGAGTATCGGAGGAACATTGTAATACCAAGACTGATGAAGAGGATCACTGCAATACAGAAGACAATGACGCAGATGAAAACATAGTCATTAATCGTGATAATTGTGACTATAAATAATAAAAAAAAAATGGACAAATACAGCATTCCATAATATATTATATAAATACAAAATTATGTATTGAATAGAAAATAAAAGTCCCAGACAATTTTAGTGCTGTTCTTGATTTTGTTAACACTATATTTCAATCTTCAAACCAGAAGCAACTTTTTGTTTCCTTATCAAGAAAATTTCCGGAAATTAAATATTACTGCAAAAAGCTTGATTTATCTGGTTACATCAAACAAAGGGATAAACTCAAACTACCCAACCTTCAGCAGCTGACAGTTACTTAGCTGGCCAAGAAATTAATTTCTTTTGATGGATGTATTTCCCATCTTGGACAAAGGTTTACTGTATACAAAATTCAAGATACCTAATTTCTGAGGAAAATCCAAATTGGATAAAACTGGGAGTACAAGCAGAATATTACAGTATGTTCTGCAAACCCAATGAATGCAGTGGTTTTGAAGCAAGAATTTACCACGTTAGCACTGTGGGTTAAGTAACACTTTAAGTTATTCCAAAACATAGGCAGAGTTTGTCATTTTACTTAAAAAAATCAAATAGACACTGAGCTTATTCAAGGCACATAGAGAAAATGAAATCACAAGACTGGGACAATACAAAACACTTGTAACTTCTGAGTTAGTGTTAATAGAATTCGCTGTATAATTTCCGCTCTGAGGCAGTCTATTTAGAAGTTTCTGTAGGCCCATGAACCTCGTGAAAAGAAATATATGGTTCAAAAATTGCTAATTGACTGAACACACTTTGTACCTACATCGAAATTAATAAGGATTGTGTTCATTATGACTTTGGATATACCAAGACATTAGACTTTGGATCGCATTAAACCGAATCTGTACTGTTCCCACTATAAATTTTCACTTCAATCTGTTCTAAGGTAATATGCACAAATGGTAAATGCAAATAATAATTTATATTTATTTTGATTACTTGTTTACGATTATAAAATTTCCTTTGTACTTTCATGCATCAAATATCAACTCTTACAAGCAGGAAACTTGTACATCCTTTGCTAAAGCCCATATCTGTATGCACTGAAGCATGTTTCCTACTAAGGCCATGGGAATTCTTTTCTCCTCAGTCCGTAACAGTTCCATTGTTTGACCCGGCTCTAAGATCCTAATTCAGAAAGCGTTCGGCTACCGGCCATGGTATATGATAAAATGTGTATAAACTACACCGAAACGTTGTGTCTTACTGCAGAGGTTTCGTCGAAATATCATTTAAAATCGAGAGGTTACCTTATTCTAAGATTACACGTCATTACCAGTCTAACATCATTTAAGCCACGAATTTTGGTAAAACAGTTGCCCTGTTTATTGTTTAAGAAATACATTGAATTTTGAATGTTATTTCGGTGAACATTCTCCACCGGGATATCAAGTTCATTATCATTTAATTATCTTCTTCGGGTTCAACAATGTTTTAAAGAGTAACTAACACGATCAGTACCTGCCCTTTAAGCTGTAAAGTGTTGGTAGGGACAGGTGTAAACATTCGTGAGTAAGGCCGTCGTCTGCAAAGTTATTGTGTGTGCGAGCAGATGTTCGTTCCTGCCTTCTGCAAGCAGGAGAACGCGCTGTTAAAGTTTCTTCGACCGAAGAACGCGAGAGGATATTGGTGTACATCGGCAGTAAAATAGGAACAAATGGCGAGTATCAATGTTTCGTAATTTCACATGCGCTGTGTTTGTTGATGTGCTTTCAAGTCCATTTATTGCAGATAAAAATCGACTGTTGCACAGAAAATAGATCTTATCCCACACTGAAGAATATTTCACATTTCAATTACGAAAGAATTTTATGTTGCATGAAATGTTATATGTTTTGCCGTTTACAGAAATATGGCATAAGTTCTATTTGAGTTTATAGAATTATATTGGACGGACGGACACAAAAACTAAATTTATATCTTAATTGCGTCATGTTTGTGTTATATCAATACATATATTTATTTTTCCAGTCTATACACAAAACTTGTTTTAAAATAATGTTGTTTAAAATTATTTATAACATTTACAATATAAATTGCATTATGTTATATTTTATGGCGCTTTTCTGTGTCGTATAATATTACATTTATCACAGCGCTTTTGATTTCGACGACATGTTTCGATGTTTACCACATCATCATCAGGCTTATCAATTCATATATTTTTAAAAACTATTGTACATTTGTGCATTGCGTTTATTGATTTTTAATTTTCAGTCTTCATCTTGATTTGGAGTATGCATTTTGATGTTCGTTATTAGATTGTATTGTGATGTGTCGGACATCTGATATCGACAGACAATAAACTGTTATTGTCTGTGGATATCAGACGTCCGACACATCACAATACAATCTGATAACGAACAAGTCTTCATCTTGATTTGTAGTATGCATTTTGATTTATATCTTAATTGCGTCATGCTTGTGTTCTTCAATATAATCAATTTTATTCACCGTCTTTACACAAGCTTATATATTGTTAAAATCACATAAAATTATAACATTTCTTCATTTAATATTGTTACATTTTAAAATGACGACATGTTTCGATGTTCATTCCATCATCGTCAGGTCCATCAATTACAATTTAAAATCTGTTGCACCTGCTGCCCTGCGTATACTGATTTGTTCTACCCATTAGATTTTATTTGTTTAACCTTCAGGCTTCTTCCATTAAATTTGGAGGCTGCGTCTAGATGCCTTAAATCGGGTTGTGTGTGATGTGCGTGTCTGATATTACGGAACGGTAGACTGCAGGGCAGCAGGTGCAACAGATTTTAAATTGTAATTGATGGACCTGACGATGATGGAATGAACATCGAAACATGTCGTCATTTTAAAATGTAACAATATTAAATGAAGAAATGTTATAATTTTATGTGATTTTAACAATATATAAGCTTGTGTAAAGACGGTGAATAAAATTGATTATATGCATTTTGATGAATATCAGCAACTAAGCTTTTATCGTCTCGTTAAACATCTGTCAACTAACCCTGGCAACGAGGTTCGTGGCATTCTGTCCTCTTATTTGAATATATAATTTAACGTGACGGTGGCGACACAGAGAAACAGTGAAATATTAATACGTATAATTAATTAAATTCGTCATGATTCACCATGTTCTTCGGACAGTTGTAATTTAAACTGTTTAAACGAGAACTGTTGCTGTGAAAAGAGTCGATATATCGAAAACACACATCGACATTAGCACGGAAACAAAGTATTTGAAAATTATGGTAAAAGTATTACATTACATGGTAGAAATATTTCGTTACCTGTAGACAGAAAATTGACTGGAACGTAACGTAAACGAAGTGTCGCCGTAGAAGTTCATGGCAAAGCACTTAACACACTTCACGACTTATTCAACGAGTAACTACACAACTTATATAATGTAAACAAGCCATAAGAACCTTCGGTCTGTCACATCCAGTTCAAGAGTTCTAACGACAGTGTGAGGTGTAAATCTGCGGTGATGCTTCTGATATCTACAATGGTGTTATCAACTGATTTGAAACTAATTTTGAAAGAATTATAAGTTGATCAGCAGGATTTTTGTAAACCATCAAAATTAATTTTGAAAAAATTAAGTTTAGTTTCGGTCAAAATTAAAGTTTTCTCTACAAACTACGAGTTCAAATAAATATCTGAAATGTGATGGTCCTAAGAAATAATATGTATGAAGAGTAGAAAACATGGTTCGACAGGCAGACATCAAATGTCTCCATCAAATAAAATAGGTTAGGAGTGAAAAAAAATGTTAGATTTTGAAGTAATTTAATACGATCCAAGAGTTGTGAAAGAAAAATAACTGGGCGGTATTTTGAAAAGTTATTCACCTCATGCAACTGGCACAGCGTCCCAAAATAAATCCCAAACCAGCCAGTAATATTATTATTGTTCAAGGTTCCCGCGTTTTGAGTTCGATTTCCAATAACACTCCGAGCTTGCGTCGTGTTGTGTGCTATTCATGGCGAACTCGTCTGCTATGATGCGGTTCTGTGCAAGGGGCATGCATGAAATTATGCTTGCTGGCCTCATGTGACCTGTTTTGTGATAAGTAATACTCAAACGTATGATGTTCGATAACTGTTGCTATAAAAAGGGAAATTACGTTTAGTTGTCATTAGTTTTCGTACTACTGATGCTATACGCGTCTGGTCTGTTGAGCAGTTATTTTTGGAGTGCTGTCGTGACAGGTAAATATACAGTTGTTAGCTCTTAAACACGAAAAGTGTTGTCTTACGATCTCTAGTCCATTTTCCGGGTCGGATTTTGACGTGTTATAAAACACTGGAAGTGTGCTTCGTATTGTGAACAGTCATTTCAACCGGAGGGGGTGTGGTACAACTGTGACGCTAAATACAATATTTGATAAACACGAAACTTTCAAAAGGTTGTGCAACATATTTCAACATAACACGCCATTTAATATATTCAGTGACTCGTTTTCAAACCGCAGGTCGCGATATTAAGGATTGTTGTAGTTAATACTTTTTTTTTTGTGGATCACTCAGGGTGGTATGAACTACCTCCATGGTAAGTAACTCTGTTTGAGAAGCTGATAGTCGCTCTGATGGTCAATAAATCTGCTTTTCATGAAGCCTGAAGTTTCATCACTGGATTCCAATCTGACCCAGTTGAACTTCATACTCTGTTTCTTTAAGAGACATCCTCCCATCTACGCCTAGGTCTACCAAGTGGGCCTTTTCCCAAGTTTTATAACTATAATTTTGTTTGAATTTATTTTCCACGTGCTACATGCCCATCTATCTCACAACAGCTAATAGCTAATACAGATGAAGTGAATGACTGCATATAATTTGAGATATAATGTTTGAAATATATTTTCTTCTGCTAAAATAATAAAGTGTTTTTTTGTGTGTAATTGGACGTGATAAAGAGGGAGAGGCGACACCTAGAAAGTTTTTCAACAAAATGCATCACCAGAACACCTTATATTGTAAAGTATCAATTAAACATCCATCACTTCTTGTATCAACATTTATGCTGTGCTTCAGAATCAATCTTGAATTTTTATTTTAAAAAATTACTTTTGTCTGAATTGTGTTTTAGTGTTCCCAGACTTGTGAATCCTGAATAACATAACTTCTCCACATGGCTAGATGCTTTAACTTTGGAAATGTCTCCGAAGAGGATAGGAAAAAATGGACTGACAGACTGCAGAATGTGTTGGACAGTCCTACAGCACAACGGAGATTCAGTGATTTCCTCGAGAAGCGGGACTTAGAAGCAGGTCGGGAACTACTGAAATTCTTGGGAAATTGTCAGGAATTTCTAAGCGAGGCAAATGGGTACGACGAAGTGAAGCTTTTGGAGGAGGCTCAAAAAATTGTGAATTTAGCAGATGATAAGATTAACCTTACTGCAGAAATGTACACTCTAAACGACGCAGTCAAGAGTCGAGATATTAATAAAATCAAAGTGGCTATCACTGCTGCACAAAAAGAGGCAGCTACGTTGCTACAAGATGAAGGATATAAAGAATTTTGTGCACACCTTTTACCAAAGAATCACTGATGGATGAAAACTAATACATATGTCAGATCATTTGTTGTTATTTGTGAATACAGAGATTGATTGATTGGTTAAAAGCAGTGCTCCAGAAATATAACTCAAATATACTAGTCACGTAACAATATCTGCCTACCCATAGTCTCAAGTGAAGAAACCGACGTCTGTATCTTAAGCAGAGGTTAAAAATTCAGCATTTAATACTGAATGCTAAGATCAGGTAACAAAATCAATATAGTATTAAAAATATATTAAAATTAGCCGTCAATCACAATATAATATTATTAAAAGATTAAAATATCATTTTACGTTCCCTATCGAGTACTCGATTTACATGTGGAACATACACGACATGTTTCTGCTATATATAGCCATCATCAGGTGTTATGTATTTAAAACTCTTCACTGAATTACTGATTTTTTACTGATTTTTAATGACTTTTTGTCTTCATTTATCTTATAAAATCAATATAGTCTTCAGCTGCCTTGTGTGTGGCAGTTTGTTTATTTTATATATTTAATCTGAGACTAAAAATATATTCACTGCTGGTATTGTCAAGTGAATGAGTATATTTCTGGATGCCTCGCCAAATGAATTATAAAGGTATATGTTCACAGCAATTACTGAGTGATAAATTCCACGATGACAGACCACTCAGAATTTCCATAAATGTAATAACTATCAGCGTAAGAAGAACAGCTAAAAACGTTCAGTCATAATGTGTCAGTATTACTGCGAATGGTACAAAGAATATTTTGCATTTTCAAGTTGTGAAAAGAATAACGGTTCCTTTGCATCTATTATAATTTTTAAATGTGTAGACACTGCCTAAGTATTAAATATAAAGATATGTAATAAACTACCTCACTCAGTAGACTGTACTTTAATTTACAAGACCTTTGATTTCACTTTAAAAATGTAATTAGCTTATTTGTATCTTAAAATGATATGTGTTGATAGTCTGTAAAAGAAAATGTTACTTATGGTCTCAAGATACTTTAATTTGTTATTCTAAGGAAATATGGTTTATTGTTTAATATTTTTAGAAAGAAGTGACATGTTATCACTATATAAAAGAGTTTTCTTTCTTGGGTGGTGATTATTGTATTTGTCACTTCTTTTAACCTCTAAGAGAAATAAAGGACCAAATCAAAATGATACTGACTACCTTTAGTTTCCTTTTGATGAATTTTGACATATTAAGTAGCAGACGGCGTAAAATTAATATAATGTATTGCCAGTACAATCCTACCTTCATTTTGAAACAAACAGGATCTCCGCTGTCCTCACTGCATTGTCATTCATTCGCCTGAAAAATAAACATTATGGGGTTAGCACTCCTCCTTCAAATCACGAGTATCTAGTTTGGTTCTCGGGCCAAATGACAGCTATCCTCATTGAAGTTTCTTGTAATTTTCATCGGTTACATCGGGCAACTGTTGGAATAGGCCACATCATTCCCAATGGCAAGGACGAATTACAGATTTTGCAGAAACACATCAACAGCATCCACCCAAGCATTAGTTCACAATGAAAACAGAAGATTAAAACTTGTTACTATTCCTTGACATGAAGATTTCTCTCCTCTGGGTTGTTGCGCTGTGTAGTATGGTTGATGGTTACCAACGTTTCAGAGGTCATACTGCCTCCATCATCAGGGCCCTGATGACGGAGGCAGTATGACCTCTGAAACGTTGGTAAACATCGACCAGACTACCCAGAGCAACAACCCAGAAGACAGAAATCTTCATACTCTGATGACGGAGGCAGTACGACCTCTGAAACGTTGGTTAACATCGACCAGACTACACAGCGCAACAACCCAGAAGACAGAAATCTTCATACTCATCGCCCTGATGATGGAGGCAGTATGACCTCTGAAACGTTGGTAAACATCGACCAGACTACACAGCGCAACAACCCAGAAGACAGAAATCTTCAGACTCGCCGCTGTGAAAACTTCAAATCTTACATTCCTTGACGTGTTGGTAAAGAGAAACCCAGACGGCTTGCTGAGGCATATCATCTAATGAAAACCCACCCATACAGTTTTCTGGGCTTCAAGGCCCCAGACATATACATCATCCCTTTTTAATGTGGCAACGTATGCTCAAATTGGGCAGTTTATTTAATGTCATACCAAAACTCAAGTTTACATGTAAATTACCACTGCCCCCCTAACAGCATACAATCTACTGAAGCATCAAAACGTTATCTGTCCTACAGTGTTGCCATTATAACAAGAAATATGAATGCTTTCAGTTGCTAGGAACATCTCTTTACATACAGGTTGGTTGTTAGACTGTCAATTCTGAGACATTCTGTCTTCAGATTTATCACAACGCCTGGAAATAGCACATACATTTTGATTCCGTTCTATATGATGAATGGATGTGATGTGTTCGAATATCTAATTTTATTCTCTAAGAACAATTTTATTCTTCTTGTAGATCGCTTGAATGGATTATTACTGAATCACATTTCTGCATGGCGGGATGTTTGAGCTGTGGAGGAGGAGGTAACATTTCTCCAGAAAGTGTCAGGAGATGGACAGAGAAACTATCGAATGTGTTACTCAGTTCAATAGCAAGGCAGAAACTTCATGACTATCTTGAATCTAGGGACTTGGAACAAGGACAAAGACTACTGGAATTCTGGGAGAAATGTAATACATTCCTGATTCAAGCTGAGAAATCAAAGCACCTCAACCTGGAATGGAGCCGAGATACTCCAGAGAAGAGAGCAAGGTGAGAAAAATGTTTGATGTACACCACTTGATATTAAAGCAAGCAGTAGGTAGATGGATTCACAGACGGTATAAAATTTGCCTCATTGCCCTAGTACCAGACCTTACATACAAAAAGTTCAGAAGCAAAGCGATGAAATATAATAACAGTGAGTTACAAATAAAAATGACTTTTTAAATATATTATCTGTGTATGAGCACCATTTGTAATTACAACAGTACAGAAATGAAATGTATTCTTCTTTTTCACAAACAGCTTTACATGATTTTGTGTTCTAATGCATACTAATGGCAAATTAGATGCAGTAACTAACTTTGTATTTATTTAGGTCCCCTACGGGTCTTGGATCAATCCAAAGGCATTGCAAAACAACACTGAAGCAAGAGGCGCAGTTCATTCTAAAGTTTGCAGATTCTGATATTAACTTTGATCAGGCACAGATGCAAGCTTTATACACTGCGATCGAGAGTGAGGACAATCATACAATAATGCGGGCTATATCAGAGGCCAAACAGAAATCAGCTGAAATGCTGGAAGAAGAAGGATACCACGAGTTCTGCCGATACCTGCTTAAGGGACAAGGGTTATTGAAAGAAGGAGACTAAAATGTTTTAAATGTCGTAAAACGGGGAAGGAAGATAAGCTATGATTATAGAGACCAGAACAATTAAGTATGCAGCAATGAATGAATAGAATGAACAGATTAACCTGAGTTTTGTGACATTTCATAAAACTTCCTGCAATGTGAAGCCACAGCATTCTTTCCTGTTTAAGAAATATTTGTAATAAAGTGCTTTATTAATTTTTTAATGTTTTGGTGCATCACAGTCAATTCTTTTATATCTTGGACCTTATTCATCATCCATGTCCATCCCTTAAAAGCAATCTTTTGGAAACAGGCTGTGTCTTAAATCAAGGAGGAACCCCTTATTAGGTTAAATGTAGCTTAAAGATGGAGAAAGTTTCTGAAATATCACATTTTAAGAATAAACCTACACAATGTACAAACTCCAAGTTATAAAAACTGGCAATAAAGTATGTGATGCACTAATTGCACCATAACATCAAAATATTTAATTTCCATCTTTGATCATATACAAAGGGATATTTAGTTTTTTCTGTTCATCAGTGTCAAAAAATTAAAGCTTTATGCAAGAAATGTATCAAATTAGGTTTACCATATGAGATTTAGTTGCTCATGATGGTGAAAATGTCTGTTGTGATCAACATTTAACACATTTTATGTTCATGGTAGGTTGCGTAAAATTATAGTTTATTTAAAATTAAACTATGAGCAAACTACTAGGCATGTGAACGATCATTACATTACATTTTCAATCACTAGCAGCATCGCTATACATTTCCTACAACCGTGATGCCAAACCCATGCCAAGTTATTTTCTGATTACAGTAACACTGCTGATATAGATGGCGAATAAATGAATTTACATGGAATGGTGTTATGCTAGAAAGCTTTTAGGGTGCAAGCTGCCACTGCTTTCCCAGCCAACCATTAGTCATAATCTAAAGTCTCATTAAGCCAGTTCACATCTCATATCCTATTCTTCCAAAGAGCCAGTTTTTTTTACCCAGCTCAGTTTCCCAAGTGCCTGCTTTCTGAAAAATTTGTCATTTTTTTTTATTTTTTGTAAAAATTCCAACCTGACCAAAACAATTAAAAGGGCAGCTTTTGTTTTTCAAGTCAACCCAATTTAGCCACTCAAATACAGAATGATTGTGTTAACAACAGACCTACCAGATATAACGTCCTGTAACAAGCAATAAGAATATCTAGAATCTTCCATTGATGGCTGTGGACAACACAAGACCGCGTGCCATTTTTTTACACTCGTATACAACGGTTTTTCGCTATATTTGTGCAGTAATCTCGCTACCCTGTCAAAGCCACGGGCCACCAATTTTAAATATATTTGTTTACGAAATTAACGCAGGAATTTCATGGCCCAGTACGACACGTCATTTCGGCCTCGTGCAAAGCGCCGAAAATGCACACTACTTGGGTCTAAAAATTTGTCTAAACATACTATCAGTGTTGTCCACATTTTCTTAAATCACCCACCAGTTACGATTCACAACCTCGTAACCACATTTTTCATTTTTTCGGCGAAAAACTAACCTTAAAAGTTTGAACGACAGTAGGTACAAAAAAGCGCCACACTACTAATCAGGACCATAAATGCATCACCAGAACACTATCGATAATGTTAATGACTATTATGATTCTACATTTAGACACTAGCGCTATACGACGCGGATTTACAATTGTTGGTCTGGAGTTGGATTGGCACGGAAAACTGCGCATGCGTATCAGTATACCCGTATACTCGGTTGTTGTTATCTGTTACTTCGTTGATATTTTTATAACGATTCTAAAATCCATAAGCGAATTTTGGCCTCCGGAGACAGCTAGTAACAACAATTAACATCTCATGCATATCCAAATAAAATATAATAATTTGTCATGTATTGAAATAAAATATAAAAACTTCCAAGTATATGTCATTTATCCACACACATTAACCTAATCTAACCTATTTTTAAAGCGATGTCTCGATAACCCACAAGTACCCAATTTATATGTCGTTTTCTTGACGACGCTCTCCATAACTCAGCAGAGAATAATTATTAAATTGGAATGGGATAAGGAGGTAATAACATAACTTAAAGTACTACACCGTCTTTTTTCCAGGGGCAATAAAAAGAGCAAGACATACCTATCAGGACTGCCAATTTCTGGGACGAGACTTGAACCTGGAGCTTCCCAAATACAATGGAGTGCTAACCACAGCTGTGACGTTCCATTGTATTACTAGAAAAATGTAAAACCAAACATGTTCAATGGGTCACCGCAGAGGCTAGATCCTATCCTACGAGGGTTTAAATGCCCTATTCTCACATATAAAAGTCAATTATTTTCTCACCTGTATCGAACTGATCTTTTCCCTCCATTATTTTCTGAGTTTAAATAATGATACGTCTTCATTTCCTCTAACTTCTTTTCCTTTTTGTACATGCACTGGAGCTTCTGCGGAGTAACAAGAAATGAACAAGAAGTAGTACGATCCTTACCCGGAGCACTATGAAAGTAGAACACTATAAGAACAGTTCATTAAATTAAGGACACTGTGGTACAGATAAGAGTTATGCAGGCCAAGGTGATAAATTTCCTGTATTAGGAATAAATAAGGTAGTAGGCTATAAAATAAGCACATGTAAAAATATCTTATTTATAGTATGACAAAAACAGATCACCTTAAATTAGAACACAGCTGAATACAAAATTTATCACATATAAGCATAAGATATAAAATTGTTATACATAATTCCATTACATAACAAACAATGTTTTTCACTAATCTTTAACTGCCAAGTGTAACTATATTTTCCCATAACTGAGATGCAAATACTGGACTTTGAGGTTAGGTTACAACTGTAGAAAATAAGTTAGATTATGATTTGGGCCCTTTGTGAATAATTAGATATTACAATATAACCACAATGATTAACAATATGATGTAAAATACATGCTGAAATGTAGTAAGAACCAAGCATCCTCTTACAAAGCGTGTCATACTTGATTAAAAATGACAATCTATGATTATGTTAAATATTTATCAAAAAGTTCCTTATTCTTTTATTACTTTATTATGTATTCCATCCCATGCCACTCTTATGTTTTGCAGACTACCCTGATGCCAGTCTACCAGCTGCCTAGGGCATTCATATCTCTCACCGTCATTACTGCATTTGCCTCTTCCCTTGAGTCATGTACAGTATGAACATGATGATATGAGTATGAAAACAGTTATGAGAAAAAGTTATATTTTCATAATTTAACCAAATAATATTTGTTGATAATATTCCTTAGCATATTATTTAACAGTTATAAAATGTATTTAAGATTTCAAAAATGTTTTACATACGATTATTGCACATGTATAGAATAACTCTGTTAAGGAATCTGTACAAATATAAATGCATCTCATAATAATAAAAAGACTATCATTATGTTACCGCACATAACTCCTTCACATTTAATAACTTATTTTACACATATATATATTATCTGAGGTTAGATTTATTATAAAACCCATAATTCGGAATAAGATTTTAACAAAAACAGAACAGAAGCAGAGACTGATTCATGCAATGATACAGGATAATCAATTCAGAAGTTTTAAAAACATGAAACTCATTTCTCAGAAAACAGTAATCCATGTTGATAACAGCTTACAGATATTTCATTATTACACTTTGTACAAAAGCACCAATTTAAAGTATACATAAATCTTACAGGTCTCTTTTCATGTGTTTAATATTTTATATTCAAACTTGCCAAAAATTACACGCAGTAAACAGAACTACCAAGGCAATTAAAAAGATATACTGTTTTCTTTAGTTACATAAGACTAGGACTTATGCACTTCAGTAACATTAACCAATATTTAATAATGGCAAAATGTACTAAACAATAAGATAAAAAAAATTACTTGTATCTTGGGTCACAAACAAGTTCACTGTGTGATTGGTTAATTGTTGGTTTATTTAACAACACAGTCAACTGCCTACATTATGTAGCACTGAATGTAAAGATTATTTGTGAATGAGCATCTGGAAAGAATGTGGAAATGGCCATGGCCTATTTTAAGATATCCTGGCACATGTGCGACTGAGGAAAATCACCAAGAAACCTCAGTGAGGACAGCTAAACTCCAGGCTGTGATTTGAACCTGCGACCTCCTGAATATGAATAATGAGTGCTCCACTCAACAGTAAAGTGACATTCAGTACAGACACAAGTCTTACGTCAACAGAATTCTATTTATGGACACGATATAATATTTAATTGTGGAAAGTAAATACATTATATTGCAATTCAATAATTTTTCTTGTTGTTAAGATATGTAGGTAAGAGTCCACATCTTTTGTTGAAGAGATATGCTTATGTTTTAACATCAGCTGCCAAGTACAGGAATGCTTGTGCTGATGATTCTGATAAGACTTAATCTCTAAGTATGCCAACCCCGAGTTCATAAAAGCCTAAATCTTGTCATGAAACATTGTGACCATGAAGTCCCGGAACACTGTGACCAATAATTTAACATGAAGAACTTTATAATAATAAGAATTCGGAATGTAAGCATGTTCAAAATATGTCACATAGGTTCTTTTATCACATTAATTTCATGTATATAATAAATTTACCATATATTTGTCATCAAAATATATAACTATATTAAAAGAAAATTCTCCTGAAAATACAGGTTTGTAATATATATTACTTGTTATAACTTATATATAAACTACAATAATATGTATGCAAGTTTAATACGGCGTAAAAACATGATTATACTTTGAAATTCATAAAACCCCACACCACAAATATAGGTACCAACTCTCCACTCTTTGGTAAGGAAGAATCTTTTACAACTGACTATGACCTACTGCCTATTTCAGATCAAAGAGGTTATCTGCAGAACCTGTCATTCACGTACACTTTTCTCTCACAGTTTAATGTCATCATAGATTATGGATGAAATAATGTTTATGAAATTCTTCCACAACCACTAGATGAAAGAATATGGCCCACTGATATATTTGGTCAATCTGCAGTTTTATATTTAATACCAAGTAACAATATTTTTTGTAAGATGAACAGTTTTTGAGAAAAGTGATAATCTTCAATTTCACGTAAGAGTGGTACTACACTCATGCTGGACTAATTCAAATCAAAATTAAATTCACATGATAAATTTCCAAATAGACAGACATAACCTCTACAGTATGTGCTTATTTTATGCACTTCATAGAGAGAACACACAATGACTGTGGACAGCCGTGGATGGTTACATTAACATTTTGTACAGCAATAGATAGATGGAGAGCTGGTAAATCATGGACAGATATTTTGTAATTTACAAACAGTTGACAAAATACAACACCTAGTGCATTAACACACGCTTATACAAGGTAGACTATATTAATTTTAAATACACCAACTCCCCCACAAATATCAGAAGATTCACAGTGTCATGCATACTGACTTTGCAGCTTTCTTACTGTAACATTTATACAACTTTGTAGCTTAAATATGTACATATTAATTTTCTCACTGAATATAACAGCTATGGATAAGTTCCAGTCAAACAGACATAGAAACTTTGCATATTACTTTCTAATATTTAGACGATGACAACAATTTCAGTTCTGATGTATACTGAATGTTGAAAACAACAATCATCACTTTGAAACAACTTGTGTATAAATAGGCCTTACCTCCACTTTCTCTAAAATCTGTTCAGTTAATTTTTTTCACATTCATACATATAGAAATCCCAAAATGGTGACAAAACAAACTAACCCACACAAATTATACGTAATAGTAACAAGAAAATTAAAATTAAAATGTAAACATTTTGTACTTTGTACTAAATAACAAGTGATGGAAATGTGAATTTAAAATCTGTTCATTAGCTTCAACATAGAAATCAAGTAGCAGAGGCATATAGCTACTGCAAGGGGCCGCACTTGTCGGACGAGCCAAAAAAGACGAAGGACCAGACAGTAAGCAACTCAGGCAAGTCTGAAGGTCTCATCACTGCATTTCTAGCATCAAAGTAGGCAGCAGATAACTGATAATCTCCCAATTTAAAAATCCTACTTACTCACAAGCCTAAAGAGACAGACAACCAGAGAGCTTTTTCAGTAAAGAGATATGTCTCCTTTTGTACACAATTTCCAATTGAACAATTCAAATTTTGTGATTTAAGTGATGATGAAAAAAGTAGAAGCATTTTCTTTTGCCTTGATGCTGAAATATGAAGTGCACAAGAAATGTAAACTCTGCTCGTAGAACACATTCTGCCAACGTTGTCCATGTTTCTGTTATTTGCTTACTCCTCTCTGTTCATCACTAAATGTCATATGTTACTCATATGTACCCATGGTAGTGAAATGGTAAAGTTTCGAAGAGACAATGTTTTAACTGACATTATTATACCAACATACAATATTGAAGCAGATATCTAGTGTTTGTGACCAGGATATTTCAGAGTTTTAATAAATATTGTTATGCTAGAAAATAAAGTATTATACCATACCCAGTATTTAACAACAGGGTACATTGCGACAAATTATTCTAAAATGTATGTATTGTGTGCCCCAGTCTTACTGTTAGGACTACAACGGCGGATGTTATTCCCTGGTGGAAGCCCCATTACAGATTAATTTCTTTAAGCATATATATAAAGCCTTGTATTACCATTTGGTCATGTTAAAATAAATGCATTAAAAAACTAAACAACAAAACATATAGTTTATAAGTAATCACGGACAGGGCCATCCCTAGGGGAATGTGGGGACTGGGTCAAATTCGTCTATACCCATTCAATTACTTTGTTGACAACAATAATATGCCTTCCTAATGGTCAATATAGCCTTTCAAAGCCTTAGGTAATTAAGTCATACTAATAACAAATAATGACATAAACAATCAGACTAATCGAGATTTCAATTTAACTTGAAATAACTAATACATAATGTTGGTAGACTGAAATCTCAGACACGACATAAGACTTTACATACTTTCGTGATTATGCGTAAGGCCTGGAAAAGTAAAGTGGCCACCCCTCACGCTACCTAGGGACAGCTCTGGTCACAGAATATGTGTTAAATTCAACAGACAATGATAATAATTATTCAACTCATATTATATAGTAAAAGTGGTAAAAGCATGTGCCACAGTAGCAGCAAGCAATGAGAAATTAGCACCATCGACATACAGTATTTCATTATTTTTCATTTTTCTTTTTCATCTTTGGTACCTTATTCTGACAACGGCATATTAGTTTTGAACCTGCCTTTACATATTTATTACTAACATACACTTACACCAACATAAGCAATAAGCAGTCAATGCTACGGAATGAAATCGTCCCTGCTGTATCACCCTACATTAAAAATTAAGCACCTGAAGTGGCACTTCTGTTGGATGGAGGTCAGTAGAGTCTCACATGAGAAACTACAAAGAAAGAGAAATTTAAGGCACATGGGTAAAATAAATGGGCAAGGGATTTATTGCATGTAATTCATCATGAGGTCCTGAGCAATGTCTGACTTTAAATTTTGTGATAAATGTACAAGTTTACTGTAAACATAATCACTGGTTCAAAAGTGTGCAGGTTTTCATATTTCAAAATTGTGTTATTTATTTCTGAGAAAATATTCAATATGCATCATATTAAACACCTGCACTGCATATAGAGTTTCATGACTTGAATATTGAAAATGGTAACGTAAACAAGTTTCATAACTGAAAAAAAAGTTCAATCACATTCAACTAAAGGCTGACGATTCCTCTGGAACAGAGATGTGTAAAATCTTTACTCTAAAGCATGATATCACATAGCACAGCAGGGCAGTTTTAACAGGTAGCACAGGCTTATAACAGGTCTAGCACCACTGAAACATAAATGTTTTTGGAAGTATATAAAATATAGAACATAGTTCTATAGCTGATCGACATTTACTGACTAAACAAATACACGTCTATGAGACAAAGAGAACAGGCCTTCCCTCAGATTATTACCAACCTACAATGACGGGCTGATACCAAAATTCTTTCGCAGCTGCTCCAGAAATACAAATGTGAGGATTGTGTGAGGTCCCAGGCGCACAAAAGCTGGGACATAACCCTGTCAAATCACAAAAATACTTGTAAAATATAAAACGATAAACTTTGTTCTTGTAGTTAACAGGTGTGATAAACAGAGACAATAACTACAAATGAGAAACTTGTTAAAAAGTATTAACATAAATCACGGTGTATTGGCACTCTCGCTTTTTATTCAGGAGGTTTTGGGTTCAAATATCAGCCCAATGACTGGATACTCTGACTGAACTATTCAGTTTTCTGTTGAAGCATATGCTAGGACAGTGCCCTAAAACAGGCCACAATGGCTTCCATCCACAACCTTTCCAATTCATCACACAATTGTTCATCCTTTTGATTCTATATGAGTACGCCCAATGTAGATGAAGAAGTTCCATTACATAAGCCAAGAATCTGCCATAACATATGGAGGGAGATATGTTCCAACACTGATAACACAAAAGGTGTTTGAAGAATCAACATTAAACGTCAAGACTGGGAAACAAAAGTAACATAGTCTTTTTAATTTGCCTTCTGCACTTTACACGCGAGTGTTTCTTATATAATTAATATACGAGGCTCGTCCACAAAGTACGTTTCCCTGGGGCCGTTTACAGAAACAAAACATAATTTCATGGAAATATTTATTGCAACAGATACAGCAAGTGTCCAGCTATTTTTCAACATATTCGCCACCGGAATTGAGACATTTGTCATACCGTGGGACCAACTTTTGAATACCTGTGTCGTAGAAGTCTGCCGCCTGGGATTGGAACCACTGTGTGACAACCATCTCCGCCTCTCTGTCATTCTCAAAACGCTGACGCTGACCGGACAGGAATTTCTTGAGGTGTAGGAAAAGATGGAAATCACTGGGAGCGAGGTCCGGGCTGTAGGGTGGATGATTAAACACCTCCCAGCTGAACTCCTGCAGGAGACTTGCTGTCCGTTGAGCCGTGTGCGGCCTAGCGTTATCACTGACCGCACTTCACAGTCGGCAGGAGCTGGAATAAGAACCTCCATCTTCAACAGCTGCAACGATGCTAATGTGAGAACGCGGGAAGTGCCGTTAGTGCATGCGCCATGCTACGTCATTGCTCTATCACGTACGCACAGTCGCTTCGCGCAATATAAGGTTTGCTAGCTGTGGGACGAGTGGGAAACTTACTTTGTGGACGCGCCTCGTAGTTACTCTGAGGCTACAAATGTACTCACCACTATTTTCATTTCATTCATACATGCCATGGGGCCAAGGATATTTCTGGAACGATGCTCCCAGCTCTCTTTATGTCTTCCACATATTTTTACAGGATATTTCACAACCACCATTCTGTGTACATTTTCTGTTTTCCATATCTGAACCACGTGTGCAGGCTATAGCATCATTTTATTACCCTAATAATATTAGGTTATTTCAAATAACATATTTTGTAATAACAGCAAATAACAAATGCTGAAATCAGAACCCAGAATCTGAATGCAGTTAATCCGTGGCGTAACAGCCCTATGAGAGCCAAAGCTGGCTAGCTAGCTGCTGGCCTCACGTTCACATGCCTAAGCAGAGGTGAACGATCATCCAGCCAGATATAGGGTGATGTGTGGTCAGCACGACGAATCCCCAGCCATGATCGTATTATGCTACCCATTGTAGCTCCCCAATGTCCTCACGATGCTGGGTTGGCACCGGTCCCATACACCGGTCGAAAATCTCATGAGAAAATTTCTTTCCCTGAGCTGAATGCAGTTAACTATCATCAAAATAACTCTCGTTAAATACAAGAGTAAGAACTCTTACCTTAAAAAATCCAAGAGGTCCAAGTTTTGCTGTGTACTTGATCAAATGCCACATACTCTGCAAATAGAATTTTAAAACACACATGGCTCATACTAAACAAAATAACCAAATTCATACACATTTCTGGAAAAACACATTCTTGACAATTGACCTTGAAGTAACTGATAGAATTCAGGCAAAAAACATAAGATTTATGGGTTCTTCGGAAGCCAGCTCAGCCTGGTTCAAATAAGTACTGAGTCGACAGATCAAATTAATTTAACTTCCAAAACTGTGGTGCAATCAGTGTGTAAATATGATCTGGTCTTCAAGTTTATCTTTATTTTCAAACGTTATTAGAAATAATGGCTTATGGTATCATCTTATCAATTTGTCTGCCCGCAGGACCACAAAAATACTTCATACTTACGGCGAATTCACCGGGCTTTGCATTCATTGCCCTTGTTTTCAGCACATCAAGTGGTTGTGTTAGTGTAGTGGCTACAGCTCCCTGAAATGAAGCATTATTTTTATGTTTGCATTTATTTTAAAAAGATATGTAAATTATACATTTGTGGTATGTACTAAGTAAGAAGTTATAACCTCAAAATATATTATACAGAATTTCACTATAGAACGTGGCTTTTTGAGTATGATTGTGTAATGGCACTTTCAACTGGAGACGAGCGATCCGGTGACATTTTAATCATCACAGTTCGAGTGAATGTTACTTTTGGGTAACACTGATTTTAAACATTCACTGCAGTCCCTTGTATCATAAGGCTGCAAGTTACCCATACAGCCCTAGCAGCCTGGAAAAGGAGGGGTGCAAAAAATGAGATCACTTTATTATTCATGGCAAAAACATTTATGCTGCTTGTTATGTGGGATGATAAATTAAATAAAACATTTATTCATAACTTCATTATATATTATTACTTACAGCTGTGAGACTAGAAAGAAAATGAGTAACGAGATTATCTGAGAAGCCAGCTCTGAGTAGTAACATCTTCACTTGGTCGTAAAACGACAACTGGCCAACTGTCATAAGTACAGCTCGACCAGTGGCAGTGGATGCTCCTGAAAACAGGCGCTGGGTACCCTCTTCTCGATAAACCCGTATCAAACCATCAAATGCATGTCTGTAACTGCAACCAAATAAAAACAAGGCTGAGGCAATCCATTCTAAACAAATATATTAAGTACGATTTCAGTTTTTCACGACGGTGAGCCCAAAATTGGCTGTCTTCTAGGTTGTAGTGCCGTGTAGTCCGGTAGAAGTTTACTGGCATTTCAGAGGTCCTTGCTGCTTAAATGGTCAGAACGATGAGTGACTCATCCCAGAAAACAGAAATTTTTGCCCTCAAATAAATTAAATTACTGATAATATAAAAGGGATTATATAGAAGTGTGTTGAAACCAAATTTTCAAGAATGAAAACTGCTGAAATGTCACCTAAGAGGTCGTAAGCTGCCATGTCATTTTTTAAGATTACTATATGAAGTATGCATTACCCTTAAGTGTATAATGGTTTTAATTGAAGTTTATAGCAAGCTGGCACCTCTATAAACTTGAATTTTGAACTTTAAGATTTAGCATTTTTTCACTCAACATGAACGTAAGACCATGTACAAAGCATCATTCAGCATGTGATTGGAACACAGTACTTCCACTAAGCTATCATAAAGACAGCCTGCATAATTTTTTTGCTGACTGGTAACAAAATTTATACAGAACAGTTTCTGGTGTCACCACTGATTATAGTTACAATCCATATAATAAAATTTAACCCATAAGCTGCAAATTTTAAAATGTTAAATACCTCAAAACAGAGAAACATTAGAACGATAACCAAGAAAAATCTCATTAAAAAATTAAAATATAAATGGTACAGTGATCTGACAACTGATACTTCTTGGGCCCCATTCATAGAGTTATTTCTTTACCCTCAGTCTATTCTTGACACAAATATATCATTTACTGAGAGCTGCTGAAGATGGACTCACTTTCTTCTGGACTCAGCAGGCAGTTTGATATCATTCTGCATCCTAACATTGACCATATCAGCAGGAGTCCCCACCAAACCACCAACTGCCCCAGCAAGTGATGCCATTCCAACACGCTGATAAAATGGGATGTTTTCTCCTGACGGAGCAATAGCCTGCTTAGTAACTTCATATATACCAAATCTTGTAGTGGAATATGTTAGCTGACGTAACAATGATGCTGACAATCCATTGTAGAGCGCAACCACACCCTGTTCTTCAACAATTTTTAAAGTCAGTCTTAATATCGAGAGCTTTCCTTCTTGCTGCGTCTGAAGGTGTACCTGAAGGACATACAATGTATAAAACAACACAGTTAACATTCACACAGTTTCACATACAACACCTTTTCAGATTTGTTTAATGGTTCTACAGTTCACTTCCATGCTTTTTCAGTTTACAGTTACAAGGGGATGTTTCATTTCCACTGCTTTTTAATTTTACCACAGAATATGTCAGTAGTAATGTCCAAGAGAATCAGGAGCATCATACAATATTTCTTGTGCTACACACATCAGCCATAACAGAAGTAATTTAAGTTATATATGTATTAAGAGTATACTGTATGTGTTACAAGGCACTGTTAATTAATTAAACTTTATTACTAATAATAATATTACAAAACGTGGAAGAATCCCTGTGAACAGCGTAATGGATTAAAAGAACGTCACTAATTCTATAGAATTCTGTTTGTTATAATGAACTAATATTACTGGTAAGTATAGAAAATACGAGTGTGGTACCTTGAGCAAATCAAGAGGATGTGTGCAACATGCTGCCCCTGCTGATGCTAAACCTCCGAAGTACCATCTTGATAACCGTGTTTCACTCATGATTTCTGCACAAAATAAAATTAAAAATGACATGTAAACATATCTTATTACTTTTTCAAATTAGAAGGTCCACTACATATTTATTTACAAAAGGACAGCGACGAGATTGGTGTATATTTTCGGGTTTACTTAACATACCTGATCGCGAATTTAAGGTTATGGAAGTTTCCTTCAATAATAATAATAATAATTATGCTCCTTTTCACGATACTACTAAATGCATTAAACTGCAATGAAATGATTCAATTCTGTATCAGTACATCAATCAATAATTCCGTGAATATTAAATCAGGAACTTCTTTCCCATGCTGCTCAACTTCTGAACTTCTTTGGCTATTATTTGAAGGTTAAAACTGGAACATAGAACTTTTATCAGCTAAACCACCCACTCCCATGCCCACAGTCCATATCTTTACACCATACACATGTCATGCCACAAATTACTACATTAATGGTGTGCCCGCGGATGACTTCACCACTATGACGGTTTCGAACTCGTCACATGGATTACATCATCAGCATTACCATTGAATCAGCTGATTCATGTACATGCCTGTAAAACGTTTGTTACTGTGAAAATGTCAAAGACGAGGGTGTCTGTATGCGACTAAAAATGTTTCTGTTGTGAGACAAAGTTCCTACGAGATTAGGTTATTATTTTCGTTGAATATATTTCTTTGGTGATGACAATAATAATAAAAGTTTGTTGTACCTAACCTCAAAACTGCACATGAAACTTGTTTTACAACATCCAGTCGTAAACAGTTGACTGAAAGAGGTAAGAAGGAGGGATTTAACGGTGTGCAAATACATTATTATTATTAACAGAAGTGTATAATTCAATGGAAGAATCCACATTCAGCTGTTCTTTTTTCTTACAGTATGGCATCATCTGTATGCAGTGCTCTAGGTACAGATAAGGAAAACTTGGTTGGGAAATTGATTGCTGTTGAAGAAAACCATGGCAGCAATGGCAATTTTGTGCTAAACTGCCTTATAGCTGAACAGATTCAGAAGGGAGGTGGAGTATGTCTAGTAGCATTACATAACTCCTTTGGGCATTATCACAATATTGGTACAAAATTAGGATACAACTTACGTCAACTGCAAGAGAAAGGTCGTGTTGAAAGTATTGAAATTTTAAAGCTATTAAATGGATCTCTAAATACAGCACATGAAGATGGGTCAGAACAAAACATCTTGTTTGGCAGTGAAGAGGACACTGTGAGAAATATCTTTCATTTAATTGAAGAGAAGATAAAGAAGATACTTCAGAACATTAAACCAGTTAGCCTTGTAATTGATGATCTCAGTGATCTATTATGTTTAGGGATACCTCTGAAAGAAGTGTTATCACTTCTTCAATACTGTCGAACTTTGTTGGACTCGCAGCCCGGTCTGTCATTGGTGGTGTTGACTCATGTTGCTGAGGGTGATGAACAACAAAATTTGTTAACTGCAGGACTGTGCCATGTGGCAGATATGACGGTCAGTATTTGTGGGCTAAAAACAGGACAAAGCAGTGATGTTTCAGGTGCCATGAAAGTTATTCACAGAAGATGGGATGAATCAGCTGTAGCTCATGAATGGAACAGGCAGAATTTATATCATTTCAAATTACTTGACAGACAAGTGAAGGTTTTTGCACCTGGTACTGCATCGTCATTCACATAAAGTACAGATGGAGCTACAGCTATAAAATGTAGTTGAAATCTGTACAAAAATAAATACACACATAAATTTGTAATTAATATTGTTTTGATTTATAATTAATTCATAGTTCTGCTTAGCTCATAATATAAATGTATCTGAAGAATAGTTGCATTATAAGTTCTTAGACGTATGATCTGAACCTTTCATGGCGACAAAATAGAACGAATTCATCTTGGTCTACAACCTTAGCCCGGGAAAAATTTATTATTAAGTTCTTAGAATTTCATGTTTGCATAGTGTCGGAAGCCACAGGTGGAAGACGAGATGTTGTGATGACATTTTATGTTATGTACCAATTTTTTGTTTTTAAAAGCTAATGAACTCTCTTTTGAGCTTCGTGAAAATGTAGGGGCTATATTGAACCGAAATTAAATTTAACCAATCTTTCGGCGTTGGCCTCGGTGCCAAGCTTTGTAAGAATCTGTTTACTACTTTTGGAGATGAAATTTGCAAATGGACAGACATTCATGTAATACATTTTGTATAAAGAACAAATAAAAAAGTGACTGGTCTCATCACACAAATACACTCCTTCAACAATATTTTCTTGATTCCCAGAACGCCATAAGTGACGGGTAATTTTACATTTACGTGTAGTGTTCTGTAAGTGAAATTACAAAGTTACATAACATGTTGATGCCGAGAATAATTATTGCATCAGGTATGGTTCATGTTTGCATTGTTCAAATTGAAAACCAAACATATCTGAGTCTCCTATTTACACAGTTTAAATAACAGGCACGCCAAAGCACTGGAACTAGAGTATGCTAATGACACATTAAGCCCAAGTGGCAAACTCAAGTTTATAAATTCTACTGCAAGTTCTGGAAGCTCATCTCGGAGCTTCCCACGGAGTGAACATCCCTTTTATGATAACATCTTGTTTACATCACATCGCCATGAAAATTATCTGCGTGCATTCAGTAAATCTCGACTACAGACGACTTTGAACTTTGAAAAGTCATCTCGACTACAGACGACTTTGAACTCTGAAAAGTCAAAAATTTGTATATGCAAGGCCGCAGTGTTAGGTTAGGTTAGGTTAGGTTAGCAGAAGCTTTGGACAAAGACTTGTGGAGGTTTTGTTCTACAAAGTGTCTTGTCATTTTCCTTTTATCCTTGTGTAGTGACTAAGGAAGAACGACAAGGCTGAGCCTTGGTATGAAGTACAGTCACATATCATGCCGTATCAAATAGCAGTCAAAACACTTTCAGTCAACATAAAATATGCAACACTTATCCATTGTAACAATTTCAATGCTGGTACACAGAGAATTATTCGGATCACCGAACCACTGACATTCTAGCGACTTCGGTATGCAATGGGATAGGAGGATGGGTGGGCCCAGAGCCAGTCTAGCCCCTGTGGCGAGGCGGGAATCGAATCCCGGAAGCCCATCTCAAGCCATTCACTTTACTGACTGAGCATTCTGGACACATCTTCAGAAGAAGGAAACAAATCACTATTTGTTAAAGGTGCAGAATCTACCATTATACCTGAAATTCGAGATTTCGAGGTCCTCGTGTTGGTATTATTGAAAGTAAAAAAAAATGGCCTCTAAGACCATAATGTAGAAACCAAGTTTCGTGATAATCCGGCAGCAGGTTAAAAATTTAGTTAGTGGGGACATACACAAGGCATAACACTAACGTATCTTTCAATACAAAATAAAAATTATAAGTAAAAACATATAAGGTTATGTATGCACCGTTACGTGTATGTGTCTGCTAGTAATTTCGGAACCTTTCAGATCGATTTTCATTAAACTCTATATGAACGTCATGCCATCAGAGGTCAGCATACATTCTGAGCTCCTGTTTGTACAATTTCTGAGAAGGGAACACGTCAGAGAAACTCAATGCAGAGTTATTATTGATGTTCAAAAGGAGTTATAGCATTAATTAAAAGCAGTTATTGGGAAAATCATGTCGTAAAATAAAATGGCGACGGCGATAAAACCAAATTGGTTTTTGCACACTCCAAGGTTTTCAATGAAGTCGACAGGCCAGTTTTATGGAATATTTTAGTAATACAAAGCCTGTCGGCTTATCCTTGGAACGCTCTACACCTAGTAAAATTATTAACTGTAGATTCGCCTTCTGAAGCTGGTTTTTGCAAAGATATTCAAGAAATTCTTCACTTTTTATGGAACCCGAAAGTCCATTACCGTAATTACCAGATCCAAAACTGGACTCTATGGTGAGCTACATAAATCCAGTCCACATATTTATGACTCATTTCTCCACGACCCATCTACGCCTTTGTCTCTCAAGTGATCTCGTCCCTTCGGAGTCTGGCGACTGTGTATGCATACCCTGTCCCTCCTTACGTGCTACATGTCCCGCCCATCTCATATTCCTTCAGTTGATCACCCAACCAAACTTTGGGGAAGAGTACACATTCTTTTTCAAGCCTTGTGTCAGTTTCTTTGCCCTGTGTTCAGAACCCCGTTCTCAAACAGGTTCTGGTTGGAATTTACCGACGTTTTATAGACATCACCAGGTTTATGGAGGCAGTTAGCACCTCTGAAACGTCGGCAAATATCTGTCAATATCCCAGAAGACAGCTAAATTCACCCTAAATCTAGGTTCTTCAGTCGAGGCAAGAAATATACTTTTGAATATATAATTTATTTCCGTTTAGACTTCCCAATTTTATAAAACGTGTATTCGTTAGAAATAAATTTCCGTGCGCAAAATTCTGTGTGCAAGGCGGCAGGCGCACACACATCGATCAATGGCCAGAGGTGTCGACCGTTCTGTTACACTAACGTGTCAGAAACCATCCAGTCGAGGTTGGTGATGGATTCCGAGTGTCGTGGCATTTGCGTAATGAAGAACACGTTTCAATTACGTCATCATCTTCAAATTTCCAAATCACTGTGATCCATAACGTAAAACAATTAGACAATATTAAGGATGTGTACATAAATATTCCTGTTATCGAAGTCAGACTTATCACTATGCAGTTGTTGATAGTGACATTAATCACGACTTCGCTTATGTTTCGAGTGCCAGAAGTTGGATTAAGATAATAATCTAGTGCTGAACACGATAAATACTTATCATAGTATTAACTAATAAAAATCACTTCAGTTAGTAATTAACAATGACAATTTAAAGATTGATTAAATACTTTTGATGTGATGGCAATTACGCATTCATTCCAAAGCCTTTGCATTAGTAATATGTAAAATGTGACTAGAATAATCCTCATGTAATATAACAAAACGTTCTAAGACACATTATCCAACATTTTAGCCGAGTTTGTTTAAAATCTATTAGTCGTCATGACGCACTCGTCAAGTTCGAGCAATGTCAGCACACCGTCACAATCGGTCAAATCTTCAGAACACAGGCTGAAGGTATGTACATTAAGGATATTAATACTTTTTATTCGTACTCCATCCTGCCACTAGCAAGTAATTTGATAGGATTTTTAAACAGTTCTAATGGTAGATGTTTTCATATGCGAATCACGCACGTAAACATGTTATTCTTGGCCCAAACACGTTGGATTAACAAAGGCACCCTAATTAAGAAATAAAATACCCATTTGGTGTAATAACCGCCCAAGTAATTCTGGTGACAGCTGAAGAGGAAAGGTTCGCAGTTTTCAGGACGTAGTGCCCTGAGAGCGAAAATTATCTTAGGGTGGCTAATAAGTCCTTTGAAAGGGTTACAAAGTTAAAATACTTGGGAACAACAATAACAAATCAAAATGGCACTCATGAGGAAGTTAGGAGGAGATTAAATTCCGGAAATGCTCGCTACTTCTCAGTTCAAAATATTTTGTCTTCCCGTCTGATTTCTAAGAACCTGAAAGTTAAAGTATACAAAAAAATAATCTTGCCTGTTGTTTTGTATGGGTGCGAAACATGGTCTCTCACTCTGAGGGAGGAACACAGATTGCAGGTGTTTGAGGAGGATATTTGGGCCTAGGAGAGAAGACGATGGGGCGTGGAGAAAACTGCATTATGATGAGCTTAAAAATTTGTATAATCTTCCCCCAATATTGTCAGGGTGATTAAGTCGAGAGGAATGAGATGGGCGGGGCATGTAGCGCGCATGGATGAGGCGAGAGGTGTGCACCGGGAAGCCTGAGGGGAAGAGACCCCTGGAGAGACCTAGACGTAGATGGGAGGATAATGTCAGGCGGGATCTATGGGAGATAGGAGTTGAAGGAGAATGGATTTTGTTGGCCCAGGACAGGGTCCGGTGGAGGGCTTTGGTTAATTCGGTGATGAACCTTTGTGTTCGGTAAGCCATCTAGTTAGTTAGTTAGTGTCCTGAGAGCAGACTGAGGTCCTACCTCACAGAAAACACAACGTCTAGATGACAAAAATAATTTGGTTAATGCCATTTAGAGAAATAACACCTGCGTTTTCATAAAATCACGTGAAAGTCATTAATACAATGTCGGCCAAAAAATTCAGGATTAGTGAATGGTACACATGGCACATATAGGTACCATTCAACTTTAAATTGTTAAAACACGAAGCAATTGACACTAATTTGTTGTTCTTGTGTTATAGGTTGCTGTCAGAATTCGACCTCTAAGACTGAATGAAAATCAACGTGTGCTGCACGCCCTTGATAATAAGGTAAAACTTAGCTCAGCAGAAGACTCTAAACGCGCAGGAATATACCATTCTTCGTCACATTAATTCATTTTCATTAACCCCACGGAACACAGCCCTCCTTGAAAAGCTGATAACATTATGCCATTATCTCCCTGATAATGGAGGCAGCAAGGACCTCCGAAACGTTGGTAAACTTCTACCAGACTACACGACGACAGCCATTTTCAGAGTTAGTTTTGTTTTTCCCCTAATCTCGTCTTAACTTCTGACGACAGATTCGGGAACAAATGTTTGGTAGAAGTTTACCAACGTTTCGGAGGTCCTTGCTGCCTCCATCATCAGGGCGATGATCTTATCCGACCGGTTCCCATATCTCAAACGAATTCGCGGGCGGTTTACTCATCGCCCTGTGGCAGCAAGCACCTCTGAAACGTCAGTGAACTCCTGTCAGACTACAAGATGAAACATCCCATTAGAGAGTCCATCTTCATGCTCGACCCCGTGATAACCCGGAAGCTAAAAAGTTTCACTCTAATTCTTACAGTCTGAAGGAGGGTATCGTGGCCGATTTGAAGGCGATATCCAGGCAAATTTAATGTAGACTGAATCAATACGAGTGGAAATTATGCAAAGATGTAAATAGTCACATTTTGTGACTAATAATTTATATTTAAAATTTACAAATAAGATAATTAAAATATCATTTTATGTTCCACATCGAATAATCGATTTACATTTGGAACATTTTTACAACATGTTTCGGTTTCATCGAACCATATTCAGGTGTATTATTATTATTATTTCATTTTGTTTTCTATATTCTTTCATATTCATTAGTGTTTCTTTGAATCATTTGCTTTGCAGGCCGATGTAGAACATCAAAAGCATTCACTTCAAAACAATACATTCGCTCCAATATGTGAAAATAATCTGGATATGAACATCTCCAAAAAGCTACACAACAGAAATTGTAATTGAGTTTTAAGTTTGTTGATATAATTTTACACCTGAAGATGGTTCGATGAAACCGAAACATGTTTTAAAAATGTTCCAAATGTAAATCGATTATTCGATGTGGAACATAAAATGATATTTTAATTATCTTATTTGTAAATTTTAAATATAATTGTGATTAGACGGACAAAACCGAATAATTAATTTAATATTTGATTCACAATATGACGCAATTATACTATCTTATTAATTTATAGTTCGCTTCGCCATATTGATTGGGAATCCTTGGTTTCTGCAACAACCCTGAAGGAAATGGGAAGGTACGATGTACCTGAATTTGTAGGAAATATCTAAAATTAAAGAATTTTTTTTTAAAAAAACCCACATATGCCGGTTTTAGGCTTATAGGGTCTGGTATCATGAACAGGAAACGAGGCAAAAACTTAATCACCATCCAGGTTAAAGGTCACAAAGGTCGCTGCTTTTTTTATTCTTTCTTGAGACCGTGAAAATACGTCATAGCGTGCATGAGAGACTTTTCAGATTTGTGGGGGGGGCTGCAACATTGGCGCCTGACCTTCGCACACCAGATGAAGCAGACTCAAAACGTGACTCTAGCACGAAAAGGTCACTGGAGAGTGGGATAAACAATGGTCACCCTGCACGCGAATACTGGACTAGTGCATCGATCCACTAATAATTAGGCTCAAATGAGGAAAAGTAGTGATTTAGTTTAATTACAAGCGAGGGGAAAGTTTCCGGGGTCCGGACGGGGCGAATCGAGAAACGTGCACTGCGCTATACGCCCCAAACCCCCACATCTTCCAAATATGATAATCTGAGGGCAGATCGTGTCTGTCTGCGTGTTCCCATGTTCACTCTCTCATGTGACTTACAACATTCCCAATAACATCTAATATTAGAGCCTCCTGTCACTTCATCTCTCTTAGATCACGAATATTCTCCCCAGCATCCTGCTCTAGAACACACTAAGTCAATGTTTTCCCCTTAATATGGGTTTTATGATGTTAAATGTGTAAGCTGTATTTGATGCTCCGCGTATAACCCGGCAGTCGACAATATAATAGCACGGAAAATATTTAAGTGCCAAAAAAAATTATCCGAATGTTGGGATCGAATATAAGCAAACACGATATAAGCATTATTACTTAAAATGTAAAGTTTTTGACACGTGTTTCTTGGATGTACTAAACCAGTGGTATTCAACCTGGGGTACGCGAAGACATCTTAGGGGGTACGTGAAATTTAAAAAAATACTTTATTTTATGATAAACACTGAATAATCAGTAATGTAATTTATTTAATTTACTTTAGATGTAGATTATATACTATATATAACTTGAATTATACACCAACAACTTTGGGGGCACAAAGTTGAAGAGAAATTATATCTGGGGGTACGCAAACAAAAAAGGTTCAATACCACTGCACTAAACCAACTAGCAAAGGAAGTCGATTAAACCCACGCCGACAACTTGGGGTACACAAAACACTTTCAGCATGGGGGAAGGCGAGGAAACTCTGGCACAAAACATTGTGTTCCTTTCAAGTGAGCAGAACTTTATCTATTCTGTGCTAACAACTCTACTGTGGCCATCCACGTCCCATCAACCTAAGTACAAAACCTCTTGATGTCATTCGATGGTGAACTGTAAAGAAGAAATTCTAAAGTCAAAACAATTTTTTTACGATACGTAAATCAAGGTTGATTCTGCGCATAAGCATCACACAAGAAAGTCGTGTGTGGGCGTCGGGATTAACTATTAAAATAGTTTCAAACTACTGTACTGCCTCACATAACATCACACGTCGACAAATCCTAAAATATTATTTTACTTTTAAATCATAAGATTGCTGCCGGTCTGTTACCCGCATATCTCCTCATCTACATAACCAACACGCAAAGAAGATTTACAGCAGAACGGCATTTCATGTTTAACGCCGGTCTCATTAGCATTTTTAAGGGCATAAGACACGAGAACGTTTCAAAATTGCATAAGTTCCAGGCGTTTAAGAAATCCTGACGTCACAACATAAATTACACGCAGCAAAACAAGTGAATGCAGACACGCAACACGTCCGCTTTCTCTCTCTGTTTCTCTAATTTTATTCATTTCTTCGTAAATATTTTTAATTTCTTTTATAACCTACAGATAATTATACGCAGGAAGATTCCCACATCCGTAGAGTGGGTGTGATCTCTGCATAAATGTCTTCACAATGTTTTTTAACCATACTGTACCTTGCATTTGAATGTTGATATTTGATGACCAATTATTTATTTCAGGAACACTGATTCTTTTGTTACATTTCCTCTGTTTTCAATGATAGTCGGTCTTCGTGCAGAGATGTGAACTCGAGACCTCCCGAATATGTATCAGGTCTAGTACGTTATGTTGTCTGTAATAAATTTACAATTCGAAATGCAAGTAAACTGGGGGTTATTACATACTCTGCCGATACTGACTATAGATTAAATTAACCCGCCAACTTTCACATTTAATGTGACACAGCTTCACGTAACATCCCTATTGTGCGTCCATTTAAGTACTCCCGCGAGTAAAATACAAACACGTGCTTTGTAACATTCCGATGGAATTAATGATATTGAGTGGAGTCTTGTGCCGTCATTAATAATACAAGCATCACACTGTGTGGTTGTCATAGCAACGTGTGTCAACATTAACACTACACACGTCTCTCCGGAACATGCAGGTTGCCAGCATTGCGTGACAGCAAAGCACCGCCTTGTTTGTCGAGTGTCATGAATTTGGACAAGCGAACCACAACAGACATTACATTTTCCCCGTTCCCCGAGTTTATTAAGTTTAAAAGGCGTCCCATCTATTTCCAGGTCTTCCAATCTCTCGTCTTCTTCCAAAAACAAATTTATTATACGCTCAACTCATGCATTTGTCTACATGTGAACACTTCCACTGTTTTATCGTCAGCTACGTCTGTAGTTTGCAGCCGTGGAGCAGTGTCCTTATTGAGAATCTGACAGTCGCTCAGCCGGTCCTGATACTCCACCCATTGGGCCCACATGTTCACATTGGACTCTGTCTTCAACCATATGAATCAAGTCTACTTCCTTACATCCCGGGGACCTTGGAGCCTTCAATCATGAAGATGTAGGCAGCATGTTCCTCCACCGAAATGTTGGTATACAACAACCCAGAAGAAAAATTAAAGTCGACACCAAACAGAGATGCAAAACACAGTTAGAAAGTATGTGTACTCGAGCTGGAGTACACTTTTCCAATCTTCTTTCGTACCTCGATAATTCCGTTCTTGTCTAAATTGGTTTTCACGACTTGATAATGTGAAGTCGAGAGTAGGTTCTCTGCTCAGACAATATTAATGTTATCAGAGTCGTATTCACAAATAATGCCATCCACCAGAAATTGAAACATCCATCATAAATGAGGCTTCAGATTCGATCAGGCCCTTGGTCTGTCCTTTATGTTGCAGATGGTTGTACTGGAAGACGAGGGCGACAAAAACGACGTCCTGCGTCAAAAGAGAGGCGGAGAGAGACAGTACGTCTACGATGCTGTCCTCGGCGAAGACTCCACACAGGTGAGAAAAGGAGGTCGTTGGCTCTCACTGCGCGGTGAGGCCGAAGATGGCCGCCTTCTGGGTTGCAGCGCCGTGCCGACGTTTCAGAGGTCCTTGCTGCCTTCATCATCAGGGCGATGAGTGTTGTTAAACTCCCACTACAACCCAGACGACAGCCATCTTCGGACTCGCCGTGATTATGAAGAAGGCGACAAATATTACTTTAGACAAAGACCAAAATCATTAATAGTAAAGACCTTTAAGTTCTCGTATATTGAAGTCTACATTCACATGTATTTATACTTATTTAACGACGCTCTCTTAGCATCTCGGACTATACAGCGTCGAAAGAGAGATGACAGTGGCCTAATTTAAATTATTATCCCGATATTTGAGGGAGTGTCAGGGTAGCCGGTCTCCGGGCAGAGATTTAAACCCGGGACTTCCCGAGTAGTGACGTCTGCTTGGCAATAATAAAGAAAGTGTGACTGTTTTGGTGTTAATGTCAAGACCCTGACCTGTCAATTTAAACAAATCGCCGGTAACTTTCTCCCTACGACTTTAACCCGTATTTACGTTCTATATACACAGTCGTAATGTCTGAATCCATTAGCTACTTCGATTCCCGTCTGACAACATACAGCGTATCCTAGCAACCAAGTCAAGCAGACGACGTAAGAAATGGGAATGAACAGTATTTGGGCCCCTCAGTCTACTGCACAGCATAATAATGAGTTTGTTTATATAACGACACTGTATCAACTGCAGAGATGAGAAATGCGCACATTTTTGTAACCCTGAAGCCTGAAGGAAGATATAAAAATTGGAATGCCTACCCTAACCTAAATGAGAGTACTACAGCCTAATGGGAACTTTGCGATAAATAATTCAGCGTTCAGCCTAAAATTATATTTATTGATTTTATATTATACTCAGAGTAAGTAGCAAATTATTTCCCTAAACGGCACTAAATAATTAATCATTGTAGTGGTTATGTGTTGTGTTTTCTTCGAGGTACGGACTGAACAATTGACCTTCGGGTTCCATAAAAGCAGGGAAATTCCCTGACTAACAGAGTGACTCTACTCCATGGAGTTATTCTAGTTATTTCACACATCAGGCCTGTCCCGAATCGAATGGCAAGTTGATTACGAACAATAAACCGAGTGACAGTCATGAGTCCAAAACATTACCATGGCGACAAACCAAAACAAGAATAATGTTCATATTTCATTGAATAGATTTTTCAATAAAGCGAAGTGCTACTCCTGTGACATGTGTAAACATTGACATTTTTAGCTTTTCATTAGGAAATAAGTCTCCCCAGGGGTGTGGAAAGGCAGTAATTTGTCCCGGGGGGGGGGGTAATATAGCCTAAATATCACGAAGAATGCGGGCATTATTCTACAGACCACTAAATAAATTAATATAGAAATAAAGAGGCTACTGAAATACTAAAATGACAGAATGTGACTCGTAATGAAATCAGGAGATAGAATTATTCTAAAAAAAATGACTGATATAATTCGTCTACTTTCCGAATGCTAAAGAACAAGATATACAAAACAATAATTTTGCCACTTGTTTTATACGGGTGTGAAAGTGATCTCTTACTTTAAGGGAAGAACATAAATTATAAATGTTTGAAAAGAAAACGAGCGTAAAGACCCATAAGGTACGAGCGGCGTCTCACACAGCAACATCCGCAAAACGTCGTAGCGTCGTTATAATAAAACACCAATGAGGTTACTAAGAAATCCGATACGTTTCAGAGGTTCTTACTGCCTCCATCATCAGGGCTAATCCCAAAAGACAACCATCTTTAATTATCCTTGCTTAATAACTCCAAGACTAATGCAGATCCTCCAAAACCAAATTTAATCGAAATTCGTAAAGTTCCTTCAGAAATTAAACATCCGACACGATGAAAATGTACGTCTCTTCCTGTGGTGGTTTCAGGACATGGTGTACGAGGCCACGTCCAGCGGCCTGGTGTCCGACGTGCTGATGGGTTACAACGCCACTGTGTTTGCTTATGGTGCTACGGGATCTGGTAAGACACACACTATGGTGGGCAGTCCTCAGCAGCCCGGGATCATGGTCAGAGCCCTCAACGACCTCTTCCAAGCTGTGAAGGACTCAAAGAATCCCGAGCAATTCACAGTAAGTTCAGAACATGAGCTGAAGTACACCAAATGCATTGTTTTTGCCTCCGAACGATAGTCACTGCGATTAATAATGCGGAAGACGTCTTTTTAGATGTTGTGACGTGTAGTTTGGTAAATAAAAAATTGGACCTTAGTTTCATAGCTGCATATTGCCTCCATCACAGCCCTGATGACGGAGGCAGTAAGCACTTCTGAAACGCCTGTCAATTTCTAACAGATTATATGGCGAAACTTAAACAGTTAACTTAATTTTCCTGTCCGTCTGCGCTCAGCTGTCACGTATCACGGTCGCCGCCACCAAGATCAAAACACGAAGAGTGAATATTCGAGTAATTTCAACCTACGTTGCATTATGTACACTCTGTATTAAAAGTACGTCCTTTCAAAATCCACCGTTTAAGCGTCAGTAAACAATAACCTTGGTAATTTGTTATTTCGGCATTGTGTCTCCGAGACAGGCAACTGCAGCCCCTCAGCTATAAAATCAATTGCCACGGTATTCCTGTGTCTGGTTCTCCACGGTACTTGAAAGGCCATTCGCATGACAGGATAAGATAAGCGCATTGTTCACATTTGATTGATCGCGCCTCGGCTGTTTCTGAATGGACTGAACATCCATACAGTCTCAACATCGTTAAAAACAGTTGCAGGCTGACAAAATTACGATGTTATTGTATCACGGGTTTGAACACCATCTGGTGAGAATGTATGTAATAATTTCAGTATGTGAAACAAAAACAAATATTTTACATCTACCAATGTTGTGTGAAAATAACAATGGGCAGTTTATAACAAAATACCAAATGGCGTCACAACTTCGCGTATGAACCTCAAGGTATTCCAGTCAAAAGGCTGGTATCTCCTAAAAAATTCTTGATCAAACACACATTTTCAGGTGACGATGTCGTATCTTGAGATATACAACGAAAATATCCGCGACCTCTTGAACCCAAGTTCAGGTTTTCTCGAGCTGCGTGAGGACTCGAGAGGACGAAATATCCAGGTGACGCGTCTCTCAGAGATATCCACTACATCTACTGACGAGGTAAGCAACACACAGCTGATACTTCACTTTATCTTAAGACGCTTCTTAGAATGTTTACTTCCCGCCTCAGTATCTATTGAACTTGATCTCCAATGAGAAACCAGCACTCGAAACCTGTTTCATTGTTGCCGTATAAATTCCACTTGAAATTACCGCAGGATTTATACTGGAAAACGTTACACTTTATATT